>NC_056600.1:3324389-3379389 GCF_018340385.1 Cyprinus carpio | reverse complement strand
TCCATTTAAATATTTTGTAAATATCTAAACATGTTGCACACTGTCTGTACTTTATTCAATGTTTTTTTTGTTTTTTCTTAAAAAAGTTGGAAATGGCATTTTAAAAATTTTTAAACCAGGGTTACCTGATATATTGATGTCCATAACTTATTTGTGTTAATTAAACACAGTCATGTCAGAAACTCACTGTTGTAAAGAGCAGGTGGGAGATGCAGTGCTAACCTAATGGTATAGTGCTGGAGCTTCACTTCGCTCACGGCCTGATTCTGTTGCTCCTGATCTGTTTTTAACTTCTGTTCGTGTGATTGTACACAGAGCCAGACGCAGTCACTTCCACTACATGGCGACACACATCTGCAGCGTTCGGCCTGAAGTGTCCTCGTTTCTCATCGTCACAGTGGAAGCTTATTAATTTGCGCAGTCATTTTTGTTCACCCTCCTCATATTTCCTCATTCTGTGGCACTCTGTTGATGTATAAGGCCGGTGTGTGCCGTAATAGCGCTCGCTGTGCCGTATATACTCTGACTAAAGCGTCAGACGCCCTCCATTACTGAAACAATTAACTGTTCAGTTACTGTATATTTGGGTGTTTCTTCAACTACTTTTAGAAAATAAACTCTCTTACAGTACACTTTTCACACTATCTAGGTTTTCACTAACACACTTTCTAAAATGTCCAAGTTTTAAAATGTTCAAACAAATATAAATGTAATATTTAAATAATATTTACATTTGAAAATTAATTGCAACTGTAATTGGATCTTACAAAACATTCCTATATTTTTTTTAATTTGATAAAAATATTTTTTACACAAAAGATTTTGAAATAGTTTATTTTTTTTATCATAACAGTAAAACAATGTTTTTTTTTAATCTTTTTTATTTTTAGGTAGTTTTTTTATTTTTAGAATTGATTTGTATATTTTAGGATTTTTATATTTTATGCAAGGGGTAAAACAATTCAATCTAAACATGAAATGCAATTGAAATTTAGTAAAAATAAATGATATTGCAGTAAAATTAATGACTTTCATGTAACAGAGAAAAAAAAATAGCAATTTTAATTAGTTTTATTAGCTTTATTGTCTGGAAATGAGTTCCTTGTCACATTTTTACTTTGCACAAAATATTTTTCAGAAGACAAAAATCATCTAGATTATAAAATGTTTATAGCTAGAATTTTATTTATCCCAAATACACTCATGAAATTGAATAATATTTGCACACTTTTTTGCACAATTTCAAATAATAATAATAATAATTTTAGCTTGATTGGAAATTAAACAATAAAAAACATAAAATATAATAAAATGTGACAACTTAATTGGACATTGGTGTAGCAAAAATACATTTTTATTTTCCAAAAATTTGTTCAAAATAAAAATCAAGTTAAAAAAACACCCTTAATTATATGCATGTGTTAGCATAATGATTGCAGTATATCACGGCTAGTTTAGCGGAAAGTTGTTGTGCGACAGATTGAGTCGCCTTCAGCAACATCACAACCTGCCAGAAGTCCAGCTGAGATGATTCAGACCCGTGAGGCGGCGGCGGCGGGGTTTAGGGGGAAACTTTGACACAAAAACTACCAGCGTCAGTGTTATTAAACAAAAAATAATGTGAGCCGTATGTCGATCAGTGTTGTCATAGATCCAGTATCTTGAGGCTAGTAATTTTGCTCTATAATAATTTCTTCCACAACACCTTCACTCCTTTCTCATGTTATTTCTCTTATTTCTTCTCTAATGTTTCCCTGCTGAAAAATCCAAGTCATATCAGCTCAAGTTGGTCATCTAGCTTAACTAACCAGGTCAACCTTGATCCCGCCAGCATGATGACCACCTAGAAACCATATAAAACCAGTGTCTAGAATCAGAAACTGGTTTTAGCTGGATTTTCCAGTAGGGTTGCCATTAATCTTCTTCATGTCATGATTCCAACCAGTGCATACCATAAAAACAGGGCTCCAGACTGCGACCAACTGGTCACATTTTTCTGCCTGTGCGACTATATTTTGTGTGCGGTCACATAAGAAAAAATAAAAATAATAATTCTAAATAATGAAATAAAACCAGCTTCTTCTATCAGAAGCTGGTTTTAGCTGTTTTTTTCTGTAGGTTTGCCATTTATCTTCTTCATTTCATGGTTTCAACTCAACAAAACCAGCGTCTTCCGTCAGAAGCTGGTTTTATTTGCTTTTTCCTGTAGGTTTGCCATTTATCTTCTTCATTTCATGGTTTCAACTCAACAAAACCAGCGTCTTCCGTCAGAAGCTGGTTTTAGCTGCTTTTTCCTGTAGGTTTGCCATTTATCTTCTTCATTTCATGGTTTCAACTCAACAAAACCAGCGTCTTCCATCAGAAGCTGGTTTATTTGCTTTTTTTCTGTAGGTTTGCCATTTATCTTCTTCATTTCATGGTTTCAACTCAACAAAACCAGCGTCTTCCATCAGAAGCTGGTTTTATTTGCTTTTTCCTGTAGGTTTTGCCATTTATCTTCTTCATTTCATGGTTTCAACTCAACAAAACCAGCGTCTTCCGTCAGAAGCTGGTTTTAGCTGTTTTTTTCTGTAGGTTTGCCATTTATCTTCTTCATTTCATGGTTTCAACTCAACAAAACCAGCGTCTTCCGTCAGAAGCTGGTTTTAGCTGCTTTTTCCTGTAGGTTTGCCATTTACCTTCTTCATTTAATGGTTTCAACCATATAAAACCAGCTTTCACCGTCAGAATCTAGTTTTAGCTGGATTTTCTAGTAGGGTTGCCATTAATCTTCTTTATTTGACAATTTTTAGTTAATGATCCCCTAGAAACCAGATAAAACCAGCATCTACCATGAGAAGATGGCAACCCTAGTGGAAAATCCAGCTAAAACCTGTTAAAACCAGCAACCCATAATCATCTTCATTTGATGGTTTCAACTAATGTCCATCTAAAACAAAACCAGCGTCTACCATCAGAAGCTGGTTTTTAGATGGATTTTCCAGTAGGGTTTCCATTAATCATCTTTATTTCATGATTTCAACCAGTGCATGCTATAAAAAGCTGGTTTTAGCTGGATTTTCCAGTAGGGTTGCCAAGAACCTTCTTCATTTCATGGTTTGAACTAAATAAAACCAGCGTCTACCATCAAATGTTGGATTTAGCTGGATTTCCAGTTGCCATTTATCTTCTTCATTTCTTGGTTTCAACCATATAAAACCAGCGTACCATCAGAATCTAGTTTTAGCTGGATTTTCCAGCAGGGTTGCCATTAATTTTCTTTATTTGACCGTTTCAGTTAATGACCACCTAGAAACCAGACAAAACCAGCATCTACCATGAGAAGATTGCAACCGTACTGGAAAATCTAGTTAAAACCAGTAACTCTTAATCATCTTCATTTGATGGTTTTCAATTAATCACTACCTAAAACCATATAAAACCAGCCTCTACCATCAGATGCTATTTTTAGCTGGATTTTTCAGTAGGTTTGCCATTAATCATCTTCTTTTTAAGGTTGCATTGTTGAGTGCGTGTCATAACTATAATTTGAGTTTTCAAAACGCTAAATGACTATGTATTCAGTTCATTTTCTTTCCTTTTTTTCTGTTTTCTAGACTGAATTGTGGGAAACTTGTCCATCCTGTTTTAAACAGGTAATGCTTTGCAGGGATCTCTTCTCTCATCCGCTTCTTTTGAACCGCGGAGCCTCCATTCATCTCTGGTTGTTTTGCCATTCTGTCTCATTAATTCTGCTCAAACACTAACCCAAGGCGCTGTTTGAACTGGATTGCCTGATATCCTGCTATGCATCGCTAATGTGGAGATATGCAAGATTTATGTGTGCCGTCCGATTTGTCTTACCCACATTGAATATGAAACATGAATCTCCTTGAAACACTCATTCATCACGAGTCGCAGTTTAACACGCAGCACCGTGGGGCTCGACGTACACGCGCCTCCGGTGGCCCCCGTCAGATCTAGAGCGATGCCATTCTACTCGTTTCTGCCATTAAGTGACAGGCCTTTGACTCTTTAACGCTGAGTTTGAAGCTTTTTATGGCTGCCGTCAAAACAAATCTCGCCATTGGAAATGTCCCTGAAAGTAACGCGCGTTAAAGCACTTAACTGGGACAAAATTGTTGTTCTGAAAGCAAGCAAGACGGGGAAAGTTCAGCTGCTTCCTGAACGTGTCCTAGAGGCCTGCTATCCTCATTCTGGCCAAGATACCCAATAAAAAAAAAAACCCTAGAATGCTGCTTTACTTGTCTCTTTTTTAGGGAACATCTGGGATACAAAGTAGGACAGCAATTGAGGAATTCAGAGCAGGGTTATCATCGTTAAATAAAATAAATAATTGAAATAAAATTAAATGAACATTGTATATATATATATTAAATATTTTAACTAATTGAATATATATAATATATATATGCCTAATACTAATATATGTACAAATGTTTATCTATCTATCTGACTGTATATACTAAACTAAGTACTGTAACTTACAAAATGGAAAACAGTAAACCTAAATAACTATATAGATATATTAATTCAAAATTGCTAAAGCTTTATCTAAACTATAAAAAATATATACAGTTTAGGAACATATAAAGTAGAAGAAAATATAAAAATTAAATCTAATTCAAAATATTTTACAAAAACTTGTATTTTATAAAAAAATTGTATGTCAGTGATATTAAAATAACACTGCTTCAGAGTCCTGTTTTGGAGATATGGTTTAGCTTTATAGCCATTAGAGTCATCATGAAATCTAAATTGACTATTTTCCTTTTTTTTATTATATGTTATTGTCTTATTTTGAATTATTCAAATTATTTTGGAGTTAAAAAAAAAAATCTGAATATTTTATATAAAATATATAACTTTGCTCCACTGATTTTACTGAAACGACTTTGATTTCTGTATCACAAATCCCTTTCACATTTCAACCAATCCCCTTGAGCGACCATATATGGGCATCTTTTTTTCCTATAAGCTCCCATCCACATTTTGCTCATGAAATGTCTCTGTTTAGTTAGAAATACAACAGGTGACATTTCTTGATGGCTTTAAAACCTAAAAACAAGAGCTCACTAGTGTTTCAGACCTAACATTGCAGGTCTAAACAGACACATGCAGACAATCTGACACCACTTTTGTGGTATTTTCTTAATGTTTTTCCAGGCCTGGCAGAGAGTTTTAAAGTCTTGCATGACTCACGCGTTTTAGCCGATGACCTCCAGTCGAGCGGGTGCCCAACCAACCCACAAACCCATCTAAACGTTCCCTCCGTCAATTATCTCTGGATTCGGCGTGCTTTAGCCGCTCCACATGGGGCTAATTTCACACTCGCTGCCACTCTTCCTCTAAAGACGCCGTCAGATGTCAGCTGAATGATGGCCGCCGGCGTGGCTACAGAGCGCACGCTAAAGCTCATTATTTGAGAAGAGATTCATTAATGAACGCTAACAGCCGTGTTGAATGCTCAATTTAATTTCAAATCAGCGGCCTGGAAGGTCGTACTTGGATCTGTGTGCTACCCTGACCTACTGTAGCTTTCCACCCCGTCCTTCCTTAAATAACTCTGGGATGGACTGTTGTGTAATGTTTTGTATTTTTCGTGGTCCTGGTGTGTGCATGACTGCTGACTGTTTTGACCGTCTCACAAAGTGTCTCTTTGTGTTTGTTTCCAATGCAAAATCAGATGCTTGTCAAATGGCGAGCACACATGCAAACGATGTAGTTAAAGAAGTAGTTCAGCCAAAATGTCTTCATTTACTCACTTTCATGTTGTTCCAAACCTGTATGACTATCGTTTTTTAATGCAATTATAATAAGCTTCAAAAAGCACCCGAAAGCACCATAAAAGTAGTCCAGACAACCCATGCATGTCATTTAAAGTCTTCTCACATTCTATCAAAGATATGGGTGAAAATATATATATATATTTATTGGTCTGTTCTGACTTTTTTAAAGTTTAAAAATCCTTGAAACAAGTTAACTTTGCCTGGGAAGCAACATTAAGATATCAAGACTTGTTTTCATAGATTATATCTTTAATTCTCTGTGTGTATGTACTGTACATGTGGAAGAATTGACAATAAAGCAGACTTGACTTGACTTGAATATGAGTGTCTAGATCAAAATACACTTAAGTTTTATCTGGTTTAAAGGAGGTTTTATAAAGCACTCAAATCTTTATAAAATAGTCCCAATAGTTATTTTTACAAATTAAATTAAATTAAAAATAAATTAAAATAATTAAATTAAATTTATTTTATTTATTTATTTAATTTTATTTGGACTTTTTTGTCCTGATGCATTTCTTTTTTTTAAAAAAAAAAAAAAAACACTTGTTTATACTTAAAACAAGTGAAATAGGAGACATGCACTTATATTCAATTACATTTCAATGTTGGCCACTCAATTAAGAATTAACAATTAACAGTTTGTCTTTTGGTTTTTTTTTGGTAGTGAACTGAATGATTGAAAAGATCCAACTCATTAGAATGATTTGTCCTCAAACTGGACATCTGCATTTCCCATGAGAAAGCTGGCACAGATGTTTAGATTATCAGTGAATTGTTTCTTCAGTTTTGGTCTGTTCTTCACACAAAGCTATTATGTGACATCAGATGACTTGGGATACAGTGCTTGAGTCATACGGGCCACTTTTATGATGCTTTTTTGCCTTGTTGGAGCTTGACATCTTCAGTTCTCCTTCGCTTTCATTATACTGAAAAAAGCAGCTAGGATATTCGTCAAAACATCTCATTTTGTGTTCAGCTGAAGAGATAAAGCCACACAGGTTTGAAACGACGTGACACAGAAGTCATTTTTGAATGAACCGACCCTTTTAACCTCCTGATGCAGTTTTTGGGACGCAAATAACTGTTTAACCGCTGCTAGTATTCAGCCTTTTGTGAAACAGAAAGTGTTTTCCTCATGCGACGTGACCCAGAAGCCAGACAGCTCTTATATTTTACCCTGGTGTTCTCTCCTCTCCCTTGCTCCAGATAGCAGCGCTTTCCCTAGACGTCGTCGCTCTAGCGTAGCGCCGAAATATAGGCCATCCCTATGGGACAGAGCCTCTCGACTGAGCATCCGCGTGCCGTGGGATTTCAGGGTTTTATGGCCATATTTATTGTGCTTTTTCTTCACTTTCGTTAAATAAGACGGTGGCGTTTGTTTTACAGCCTTGATTTTTCTGTTGGGTTTGCTTTTGCCCTTCAGCTTGACTGGGTCATAAACTGCAACTGCGGTATGTCAGAGACGGAGCTGGCAGGCCATTTAAGGTTGTCAGTTGTGTGGGAGTAGATCAGCGGAGACGTGGAGTGAGTAATTGCTTTGATGCATGGGGCCTGTCTCCTCTATTTCTCTCTTTCTCGTTCTGTCTCAATGCTGAAGTGCCCTGGCTTATTAAAACAGCCTTTAAGAGCCCTGAACTTCCTGAGTGCCTTGCAGAAGCTCCAGAACTTTCCTCATTTATCTGCACAGCAGTCTCTCAGCCTTCACAGTCTTCTGGTTATTTTAAATCTGATGTCAGGTGTGGCTTGCTGTCGATTACCACAAACAGTCTTCTTTAATGAATTGGTAAATACATCTGCAGTCTGTTTTTGTTGAAGCAGTTCTTCTTGAAAATGTTATTTGTGCTCCAGACTAGATTTCTGTCATGCAAAATTACTTTGAATCCTGCAACGAATGCTGGCAACAGAATGTCATTAAATGAATATGTTAGTCTTTATGACTATGTTGTAAATAAATTATGAATGCAAATAATATTCATCATGTTGCTTTGAAGTGTGCATGTTTTATTCTGAGCAACAGGTAAATCTGTCATGATCTCTCAATGCATTGATTAAAAATCCTGCAAATTCATATGCAGTAATCTATGTATACATATACAGTTCTACAATATGTTAACATCTATATTTATGTATCACATAAATATAAATTTTAATTAAATACATGAAAATTCGATTTAAGGACCATTTATTTATTTATTTATTTATTTATATATTTATGTATCACATAAATATAAATTTTAATTAAATACATGAAAATATATATATATATATATATATATATATATATATATACAGTACAGGTCAAAAGTTTGGAAACATTACTATTTTTAATGTTTTTGAAAGAAGTCTCTTCTGCTCATAAAGCCTGCATTTATTTGATCAAAAATAGAGAAAAAAACAGTAATATTGTGAAATATTATTTACAACTTAAAATAATAGTTTTTCTATTTGAATATACTTAAAAAAAAATAATTTATTCCTGTGTGATGTAAAGCTGAATTTTCAGCATCATTACTCCAGCCTTCAGTGTCACATGTAACATCCAGTCTATCACATGATCATTTAGAAATCATTCTAATATTCTGATTTATTATGAGTGTTGGAAACCGTTCTGTCTAATATATTTGATGAATAAAAGGTTAAAAAGAACTGCATTTATTCAAAATAAAAAAAAAATTCTAATAATATATATTTTTTCAATATATTTTTTTTACTGTCACTTTTTATCAATTTAACACATCCTTGCTGAATAAAAGTATTGATTTTATTTAAAAAAAAAAAAAAAAAAAAAAACCCCGACCCCAAATTACTGACCAGTAGTGTATATTGTTATTACAAAATATTTATATTTTAAAAACGTAGCTTCTTTTTTTTTTTTTTTTTTTTTTTTTTTTACTTTTTATTAAAAATATTAAGCAGCAGAACTGTTTCCAACTTTGATAATGAATCATCATATTAGAATGATTTCTAAAGGATCATGTGATAATGATCCTAAAAATTCAGCTTTGCATCACAGAAATAAATGATAATTTAAAGTATAATACATTTAAAAACAATTATTTTAAATTGTAATAATATTTCACAATATTACATTTTTTTTCTGTATTTTTGATCAAATAAATGCAGGCTTGATGAGCAGAAGAAACTTCTTTCATTATTTTCTGTATATAAACCATGGTGACTTTGCATGCAGAAAACAGTTTATCAAGCTGTTACTGCTTTTCTGTTTTGCTTCCATTTTGAGTTTCTTTAGTGTAAAAGCTTTTGAGAAAATTATTGTCTGTAGTAGTCGACAGCGTGCAGAACATACTGTAAATAACCCAGAATCTTCCCTTAAATCTGAATGATGTACAAATTAGATTAATTTGTGATGTTCCTCCTCTTGTCTTCCCCTCACCTCTTCCAGACCAGCGACCAAAGCACCAGCAGCCGAGAAGAAAGAACGTCCAACCAGCACCATGAGCGAAGCGTCGAACTACACGGGCGGCTCAGACTATACCACACATCCCAGCAGCCCCACAACCAGAGTGAGTCACTAACTCACTCACTGACCTTGGCCTAGTTCCAGCATGACCGATTGGACTGTCCCATCATGCATCAATAGCATGTTACACAATTACTGTCCTCATTACTGCACATTTGCTTCATTGCCTTTGCTCTGTGATGTCGAGTTGATATAGAGTATCATAAAAATGCAGTGGGTTAGGATGGGTGACTAGTTGTTCAGCTAGTTAAAAATCCATCTCAAGCAAGCATTAATGTGTTTTTCTCTGCACCTTCATTCATTTACTCTTATCTTGCATAAAAATTTGTGTTTGGTCTCTGAGAAGTTTCTAAATCAGACTAATTATTCAAGGCTTTCGAAAACTAGTCGACTTGTCATTCAGACAACCCATCGAAAATATAATTTTGCACATCCCTAAACTCTGTACACCATAAAAACACCCAAACAAGATAAACATTTAATGAGTGGCTGTGGCTCAGGATGCCGGCGTTTCTCAAATAAATTAACATGCATATGCATACAGTATGTACATGTATAAATTAGGGGTGTAACGGTTCATCGATATGGATCGATACATCGATACGATGTCTGACGATACGATGCATCGATGCCACACGTAAAATATCGATATCTGTAGTATAAATAGGCACCTTATTTGGCACTGTCCACATTTTCACATAATGTCCTTCTATGCATTACCGCCAACGTGTGCATTCTCACTCAAACTCGCATATCAGGGCTCGATATAAGGACTGCCCTTGCCCGAAGGCACAAGGTGAGCATAAAAGACGCTCGTGATTGTTGGTGGAACAGTCGAGCGCTGTGTGAGAAGTTTTCAGCGCACACATCTGAAGCGTGCGCACGCACACAGATAGCCGCATCTAGACCGCGCGAATACTAAATCGAGCTCTCTTCCGCTTTTTTGTGCATGGATGAATAAATACAGACAAAATTCAATCAAAATGCGCATTTTGACGAATATCCTAGTAAACACAGTCGTTAGGCATATGGCTTAACGTAAACAGTTCAGAAAGAAAAGGCGTGTGTATCAGTATATTAAATCCGTGCTTCGTTCTTAAAGTGAAAGCAAACTAATAATAAATAATGTTGTCAATACAGGTGCTAACTGCTCCTGACTAAATAACCGTTATAAAATCAGAAATGATTCATCTATATTTAATTTATACAGTGAAGACTGTGCAGTTATTTTACATTTGATTAGCCTATTACATTTCTGTAGCGTACCTGAACATTTATTTTTGACTGAGCTGATAAACCTGAAAAGCACTGTTTATTGAACTTGTGTCTTTGTTGTATTGTAGTTATTTTCTGCTATTGCTTGTAATTTGGTTATCTGTAGAAAAGATTATCACTGAGCCCATAGTAGCAGCCAGAATTGTTTTTCCAATTGTTTATTTTCTTTATTATTTAAAAAAATGTGTAGGCCTATTTTTTTGTTGTGAATTGAGGTACAGAATGTTAAATTTTTAGATAAATGTTCTTGTTATATATTTTGGTTGCATTTGTGAGTTAATAAAAATGTAGATGGTTGTTTAAAATAGATATAAAATATCGATATATCGATCGATATACTCCTGTATCGAATCGAATCGTAATCATATCGTAGAATTTTTTGTATCGGAAAAATATCGAATCGCTGGGTAAGAGAATCGATATCGAATCGTATCGTGACGAACCATCCGATTTACACCCCTAATATAAATTAGGGCTATCAAGCGATTAAACTTTTCAAATCTAATTAATAACCCAAATCAAATTTGCCTGAGAATCCAAATCCAACCCCCCCCCCCCCCCCCAACAAAAAGGTAATTTAAAGTAATTATGAGAAAAGCATCAAATAGACAAAATTAGCTTTAGAAAGAAATATTTAATTTGATTCAACATCAAAAAAATGGTTTTTCAGAAGCTGCATCTGTATTAGTATTTAGGTATATTTACAGACCATTTATTGCAGCTCTGGGGTGGCATGAATGCATTTACACTGCATTTACAATTGCATAAATAATGCCACAAATGCAATGTTTTTTTTTTTTTTTTTTAATTTGTAATTAGTTAAAAATTATTTTATTCTTTTTCATTAAATTTTTATTTTAATTAATTTATTTTTAAATTAATTTATTATTTATTTATTTATTTATTTATTTTAATAAAATCACACTCAAACTAAAACAGCCAGTAGTTGGCGGTAAATGTCTTGGATAATGAGTGAGTCATTCATTCATTCAGTTCATTCAAACAGCTGAGATTCATTTAGAAATGAAGTAAATGGTTCTCTTTATGAATGAGTCATTGAATCATTGTTTCACCTGATTTGTTCAAAATGTGGATTTATTCAGAAACAAAATACTGCTGTCTGTTGACCGGAGATGCACAAAAGTTCTGCTGTGCATTTATAGGTAATATTTTCATTGGAAAAATTGAGCAAAAACAGACAATATTGGGTCTAAAATAGAACACAATATGAACTTCTTATTTATTGAATTATTATTTATATAAATATTAGACAAAAATTCATTCAGGGGCATTAAATGTGCATTAAATTCCTTTATAAATTTAACATGTTATTTTTCCCTAATTAATTAAATGAATGCTTATATAAATACATGAACACATACATTCATAAGGCTAATTACTTTCTCAGATAATAATGTCAGTTTGTTTCAGAAGATGGTAAGATGATGAAATGAGACTGGTTTTTCACTCTGATGATTTATTGTCAGCATTTATCATTGGAGGGCTCGGTGGACATGAACAATCAAAGTCCAGAGATCAGCGACTTGCTCATCTGTATGATTGTGTCTCATTAGAGCAAGACGAATGACAGATATGCTCTTCTCAGATTGTTGCCCGTGTGCTTTGGCTTCTGTTAAGCAGTTTTTTAACTTTCTGAGGGTTTGTTAAGTGCTGTTGATTCATAATGCATGCGCTAAACGACTTCACTAGTAAGTTGTAATTATTTACAGCTTCATCGCTGAATAATGTATACAGGCAAGCTTGAGCCCTCACAAGTGTCTTTTCTGAGAATTCTCTCCTCTCCCTGTTTGCAGCTCTCCAGGTCCTCAAAGAAAGTCCACAACTTTGGCAAAAGGTCCAACTCCATCAAGAGGAACCCCAATGCCCCGGTGGTGAAAAACGGCTGGCTTTACAAACAGGTTTGTGGCTCTGGTGCTCCTACAAACCATTAATACACCTTTGCATATGTGTGAGAGAATCTCATGTATAAATGTACACAAAAAAGTATGTAGCTTTATAAAATGGTAAGGATTTTTGGCAAATTATTTTATTATTTTTTTGCTTTTTTGTTAGCATTAAAACATTATTTTCATGACAGTTAAACACATTAGGACATAGATTCTCATTACTGTAATACAGTAAAAAAATTTTTGCATCAATCATCTCCTGATATTTTATTTTATTGTTAATTTAGATTTATTATTTATTACATATAATTATATATATATATTAATATACTTTTGCTTTGCATCATGGTACTTTAAAGTACATCAATAGGAAAAAAAATCAGAAATTGTGAAAGTTAGATTTCTGGATCCTTGAGGTTTTTTTTTTTTTTGTTTGCATAACATTATTTTCATGACAACATTCTGCCATATTTTCTTCTAACTTGGAAAAAATGTGTATGTGTGTGTTTATATATATATATATATATATATATATATATATATATAATTTATTAAAAAGTAATTAATAAAAATTATATTTTTTGGACCCTGGAGGTTTTTTTAGCATTCTAACTATATTTTCCTCACAATTAGGCACATTCAGCCATAGATTCTCATTACCGTAATGCTAAATTAAATTAAATTAAATTAGGTAATTTTTTAATAAAAAAATACATTTGGTAATTTTTTTATAATTTATTTATTATAATTTTATATTAATATAATTTTGTTTTGCATGAACCTAATCATATGCATTTCCTTAGTACTCGAATCTATTAAAAAAAAAAAAAAAAACAACTAAAATATCATGTTTATATCACAGTACATGACCAACTGAGATAAAAGTTTTCAGCTGAACAGTTTTGAAGGTTGTTTAGTTGCTGATGGTCACGTTTTCTGAGATTTGCCTGCACTTAAAAGCTTATCCATCAAATGCTTCAGCCGTGCTTCATCTGCCTGTGTTTTTATGCAGGCCAATGCGCGGCTCCACAAGCTTATTTGTGCTTTTGCATCATATTTTTCACAACCGCTTCTCATAAAAGCCAGATTGAAATAAACACATAAAGTGTTACGGTTGCATCAGTAAGTTGAGCGCGTCTTTGTGTGTGTGATCGCTGCGCCAGCGTTCCTTTGAAAGCAGCGTTTCCACGAAAAACACGACTTCAGAGGTGGTCTCTCCTCTTCCCCAAACATCCTCCATCAAAGCTGCTCTCGCAGCACAAGCAAGATTGTCAGGCTTTGTTGTCTGAATTAAAATTTACATGCTTACACAGTGCAAACATTAACACAACAAACCGTAAAACACGAGGGAGAAATATGAATATGATTCATGCCTCAAATAAATGAATCGCTTAAAAAAAAAAAAAAAAAAGGGAAAGTTTCTGTTCTGGAGAACAGCAGCAAACAAAGCAGAGATTTTTTAGGAAAATAAGCGTGCGTTGGAAAAGGGTGGGCTTTCTGTGCTGCACTGTGATTGGTCGGCTGGTTTGATTGACGGCTGTGCTGCTGGATTTTGCAGGACAGCACTGGAATGAAGATGTGGAAGAAGAGATGGTTTGTTCTGTCTGACATGTGTCTCTTCTACTATAGAGGTGAGTCGAGTGTCTCTGTTTATAAAAACACACTTTATCACCACACCAATGTGTCTTCCTGTTTCCTATTTATGAGAATAAATTCATCTCTGAACACTTTCTGTTGACTCTTGCTGCAATGTGATCCAGTGACACATTTGCGCTGCTATCTGTGGGTTTTACGCTGTGTATTTTTCAAATCGTAGCACTGTACGACTACTAAATGGATGGTTTCTACTATGATGAGCTATTCTATACGTTTTTTAGAGTGCAGTAACAGGGAATTACTGAATGATTATGATTCCACATAATGATTTTGAGTCACTAATGATTCACTTTGGTTCTTTTGATTCCGTTCTGTGGTTCACTTTGAGTGATTCAGTGAGTGAGTCATTTAGACTGATTCAAACTGGTAACACAGGAATACAAAAGTGAGTCTTTTTTTTATTGATTCTTTAAAAAGAACTGGTTCATAATTCCTTTTTTTTTTCTTTAATTCTATGTTTTTCAGTTATAACTTACGTAATGGATAATTTACTGTCAGCCAGTCATTATTTTGATATTCTATTATCTCAATAGAATTACCCTGATGAGGTTTATTTTGCACTAAAGATCATTTGACTGAACATCTCACTTATCATGGATGGCTACTTAACAAGTAAACAAATAAATGGATATGAATGTTGAAACGTAACTTGTTTCTCTGCTCAGTTATACAGCGTTTCCATTGACAGTGGTCACTATTTCAGTGTTAATTTAGTATTGTTTATGTACAATTCTAGTATTTATTAACATTTTAAATAAACTTTTTTATATTTTTTCATTTTTATTTTTTTTAAGTTTTAGTAATTGTGTTATGTGCCTTTGTCTTTTTATTTTTATTATTTAAAAAATATATATTATTATTATTAATTTAAATTTGTTTTTATTTCAAGTCATTTTAGTACTTTAACATTATTTCAATTTGTGTGTGAGTGTGTGGATATAGAATAGGCAACATTTCATTTAAATTTTAGTCATTGTAATACTTGAGCTTTTTTAATGTAGTTAGTTGCATTTCTGTTTTTTTATTTTTTATTTTTTTTAAGTTTATCATCTAATATTGCATTTATTTTCATGTTTATATATTTATTTCATTTTTATTTCAATTAACTTTTTTCAAAAACAATTATCTCAATTTGAGGTATTTTAGTACACTTCTCGCTTTAATTTGTTTTTCAAATAAAATACTCATTTTTTATTTATTTTTATATATTTATATTTTTGCTGTATTTCAGTATAATTTCACTCAGTATAACAAAACTTTTTAGTTTCAGTTTAGTTTCTAAATAGTTACCACTATTCAGAAATATTTGATTTAAATATTATATATTTTATATAAGCTCTTAAACAATGAAGGAGATGCATGGACAATGTCCAGTTTGGGCCCAAAGGTGTCTCGTTGGACAGGTTGTGCTGCATGCTGAAGTCTCTTGAGGACACTCTCTTAGATCTCCATAAATTGTGTAATTAAGCAGTCCGGCAGTGCAATCAGATCCTTCTTTCAGAGCCGGACCCATGAGGGCCGAGGCTGTTTATTGGCTGACAGAGAAGACAGAGCAGTATTCTAGCCACGCAGCAGACGTGCTCAGACTGTCTGTTCATATCCTCCGTCTCTCTGTGAGTCCGTATCGACGGCTCAGATTAAATGTTGCATGTGGATGTCAGTGATGAAGGACAGGTGAAGCTCTGAATGGCCCTGACCGAACAATATCACTGAGAGCAGAGGAGGGCAGATCACTGACGCCCCCTGTCTGTGTCAGCTGCTGCTGCATGCACTCATCATGCACTAGTTCATTGGTTTTGGTCACGGTAAGATCGTATGTAAGGCATGTGATATCTAATCACACATGGAATTTCTACAGATTTTTATGAGCTCTTATTTTCACTGACTGGAGTGTAAAATATTTGTAACTAATTTAAAAATGGGGATATCTCTTAAAATCAACATGAAATAATAAATCACTCATCTTATGTAGCATGACTGACCAGTGCACGCTGTACACATTATGAGATTTGACCAATTAAAATAACGTTTTGCCTTTAACTAAAAATAAAAATAAGGTGGTGAATAATAAGAAATGTTGAATGTCATCTAGGTTTGGGAACTAAAAACCAATACATTAATATATATATATATATATATATATATATATATATATATTAGTTTGGGGTCTGTAACCGTTTAATGTTACAAAATATTTTTAATTAAAATGATGCTGTTCCTTTGAACTTTCTATTCATCATAGAATCCTGACAAAAATAAAAAAATATTTTATCACAGTTTCCAGAAAAAAATTAAGCAGCACAACTGTTTTTAACACTGATAATAATCAGAAATGTTTCTTGAGCAGTAAATCAGCATATTAGAATGATTTCTGAAGGATCATGTGACACTGAAGACTGGAGTAATGATGCTGAAAATTCAGCTTTGCATCACAGAAATAAATTACACTTTAAAATACATTCAAATAGAAAACAGTTATTTTAAGTTGTGCTAATATTTCATATTACTTTTTTCATCAAAAAAAAGAAGAAACTTGATTATATTTAAAAACAGTCCCCAAACCATTGAATGTTAGTTTTTGTTTTGTTTGTTTGATTGTTGTTTGATATTTACTCTATTTATGCCGCCTTTAAAAAGGCTGAAAAGTCATTTAAAAAGTGTGTAAACACTCTTTTTGCAAGAATTGTTTGGCATTTTTATTATAGAACATCTTTCATCATTTGGCAGTATATATATATTTTTTTTATAAATGAGTCATTGATGGAAAATATCCAGAACAGTTGTTTACCGCTCCAGTCCTAATGACTGTTGGATGGGATTTCGTGCAGAATTGTTCGAGTTTTGTATCCGCCACTGAACTTAGTCTGAGCTTTGATTTTTTTTTGGCAGTATCAGTATGTGGTTTCCCTAAAGCCAGCACGCTGAGTCTGATCTTGACGAGAGAGCTGATCTTCTCTCTGTGTTTGTTTGCTGTCAGTGATTCAGCACGGCGTCTGCTGTGAGCCACCGGCAGGTTTCTTCACTTCTGAACGCCACACACAGTGCTCCAGAACTCAGTGTGTGGGATGTTTCCAAAATGCAAAAACTTGCTCCATGTAACTTTTAAAAGACTAAAATATCATTGTCTTCATTGGTCTCTATGGCAGAGGAATATCAAGCATGTTAGTCTGCTGAGTTTGCATCACAAGAATGTATATTGCCCATATTTCGGGTTAAGAACTTAAAACATTTACTTAACACTAATTATGCAACTGTTAATAAACATGCATGGACATGTTATCGATATATGCCTTTTTCAGTGACTCTTTCTTCAGTTTACATTATGCCAGCAGGTTGTGACAAGTGTCTTGTCTTTATGAAAGGTCATTTATTCACTCGGGCGATTTCTTTCAAAAACACTGATTCATTCAGGACTTAAATATATTTTGTTCAGTCAATCACTGAATCTTTCATGCAACCAGTTTGATTCATTCAGGGACAAAACAAGTGACTGTTGTTTTATGAGAAAATGATTGAATCTTTCATTCAACCATTTCAATTCTTTCAGGTATGATACAAGTGACTGTCTTTTATGAGTGAGAAGTTCATTGACTCAATCTATTCCTTCCAAAACACTAACTTATTCAAGAGCTAAATATATTTGTCACCTGTAAATGATTGAATCTTTCATGAACTCAACAATTGACTGTCCTTATGAGAAAATTATTGAATATTTCACTCAACTGATTTTATTCTCTCAAAAATAAAACATGTCTTCATGAGAAAATCACTCAACCAATTTGATTCATTATTTTCAACATCCACAAAAAAAAAATGCTTTTTAATCATCGATTCCTTTCAAAACACTGACTTATTCATAAACAAAATATATTTATCATCTGCAAATGATTGAATCTTTCATTCAACAAATTCGATTCATTCAGGAATTAAACAAGTGATTTAATTTACTTCAAAAACACTGATTCATTCATTGAATTATTCACTCAACTGATTAAGTTCATTCAGGTCTTTAAGTGTTCTATGGTTAGTTTTGTCTTGAATTCATTTGGAACTATTTTTGTTGGCAGAGCAAAAACAGACATTAATAGTTTCATGTTGACCTTCTGTTTATTGAACGCTTAAAAGCATTATCACTCATAATTGTGCCGTTGGCCTGAATTGAATTTTTCTTGAGACTTTTTACATTTACATTTTACATTTAGTCATTTTGCAGATGCTTTTATCCAAAATACTTTTATCCCCAAAGACTTAGAATTGAGGGATACATAAAGCGATTCTTTTTAAAGAGGCAAACAGACACAGGAAGTGCTTGTAATACCAAGTTTTAGGCATTGTTCGAATAAGTACAAGCTAGAAAGAGAAGGAATAAATAAAGAGAAAGACAAAGTTGAGACATGCTGTTATTTCTCTAAGCGATCTGACGAATGATTAAAAGGCGGGTTTTGCAAATAAAATTGAGTTTTTTGTGAATGTTGAAAATAATGAATGGCATAATGGCTGTTTTTGGCATTATTAAGGTAATAGTAACGGTTAACACAGCTGTCGGCAAGCAACTCTTGACAGATTGGTCGCAGTGTGCAATCAGAACGATAGAGTTCACAGTCGAGAGCAGTCACAACCTCATTGACACGCTCGGATGCACACAACCCTGCAGTTTTCCCATCAGCCCCGCCAGACTGTCTGTTTACCCGAACCCCTGCCGAAATAAACACCCAGTCATCAGCTGCAAGTTTAACAGGTTCCCTGGCAGTCGTCGAATATATGCTAATGTTCTCAACGTCTCTGTCTTTGTGTCTTCAGATGAGAAGGAAGAGGGAATCTTGGGAAGTATCCTCCTGCCCAGCTTCCACATCTCCATGCTGTCTGTGGATGACCACATAACCAGGAAATACGCCTTCAAGGTCAGAGACGCATTCAGAGTCTCTCAAGCGTGGCCATATTTTACATGTAAATGCAGTTTGGAAGAAGGCAGGTGAACAGACTGGTGAATAGAAGAGTTGAAACACTTCATTTAAACAGAGTTATAGTTGATAGATGTTCACTTTTAGCTTTATTGTTGTAAATGAACATTGCTTTTTCTATCACGTGAAACAAGCCCCTGCTTTTTTATTGGCCACCATTTGAAAAAGCAGTTTAAATTTAATGTCATTATGAAATTTGAGGTTAATTCTACATATTGTACATTTTTAAAGGGGTCATATGACGTTTCTAAAAAGAACATTATTTTATGTATTTGGTGTAATGAAATGTGTTTATGCGGTTTAAGACTCAAACACATTTTTTTCCACATACTGTACATTATTGTTTCTCCTCTATGCCCTGCCTTCAGAAACATGTTGATTTTATTAAAGCTCATCGGTCTGAAAAGCGAGGTGTGCTCTGATTGGCCAGCTATCCAGTGCGTTGTGATTGGCCGAATACCTCAAGCGTGTGACGGAAATGTTACGCCCCTCAACATACTGTGATGCCGTCTCCTGGCACGACGAGACAAAACCAATAAAACCCATTACAATCAAGGCATTTGTTCCATCCAGTGGGGACATAATTACTGATTATAATGACTTATACTGTCTTTTTACACATAAAACCATTTCTGCATTTGTGATCGGAGAAACAACAAACAACAAGCGCTACTCTACACTGCTCAAAACTCACATTTGAATCATCAGTGGCAAATTCTTTAAATATGAAAACGTACTTACAGGTTGTGTGTCAGAATTATTTGTCAGAACACCAGCATTGTAGGCTACTTTCCCAGGAAACAGTCCTTGTCCTTTGTAAAATGCGCTGCACACATCTGAATATTTGGGTTGAACTGTTCTGGAACAGTGTTGTAAATACAACTTAACCACTGATTTCTAGTTGTGTCCTCATAAAGTAACACACAGCATCTCCACGACATGGTGGCAGCAACAATACTACAGCGAGAATCGAAGTTACGCCTTCTTTCTTTGCGTGAACATTTGGATGGTGTTATGCAAATCTTCCCACATTGTGATGTAGACACATGCGTGTTTAAAAGGAGGGTGTGGAAGAGTCTTAACTTTTATAAAGAATATCTCTTTGGGTTTGAGACTTTAGTCTTTGCAACTTTAGGGATCTTATCTTTTCACGAACAGCTTGTAACACTCCATAGAGAAAGGAAAAATTTAAATCGCATCCTATGACACCTTTAACATTCAAACATGAACTAACAATGAACAATTTATACACTTCTTTTAAAAAGGTTGGTAAGATTTTTTTTATTTTTTTTTTTAAAGAAGTCTCTTACACTCATCAATGCTGCACTTATTTGATCAAAAATACAGCAAAAACTGTTTTCTATTCAGATATATCTGAGAATATAGTTTATTGCTTGGATTAAAAGCTGAATTTTCAGCATCATTACTCCAGTCTCCAGTATCACATGATCTTCAGAAATCATTCAAATATGCTGATTTGCTGCTCAAGAAACATTTCTGATTATTATCAATGTTGAAAACCATTGCGCTGCTTTATATTTTTCTGGAAACCATGATACATTTGATTTTTCAGGATTCTTTGATGAATAGATCATCCAAAAGAACAGCATTTATTTGCAATAGAAATCTTTTGGAACATTTTAAATGTCTTTATTGTCACTTTTGATCAATGTAATGTATCCTTGCTGAATAAAAGTATTAATTTATTAAAAAAAAAAAAAAAAAAAAAAAAACCTTACTGACTTTTGAACTTTTGAACATTAAAAAAAAACTAAACCAATATTTTAAAAAATGTATTCATTGTTTGTTTCTGATACCAAGTTGAATCTTATTATACATTTTTTACTTATCTAATGGCTTATAAAAACAAACCTTGTCCCTTTTAGGATCCTGACTATTTCCATTAAAAGCACTGGAAATATTACGCTGACTTCAGGCCAGCAAAACCTTTTAGTATTAACATGAGAATTAAAGTTTAGACAGATTTAGTCTCTCTCTGGGGTCGGATCGGTGTGTTCATTTGTGAATTTAATCAAGTCTCGAAAATAAAATCCTGCCATCCTGCTCAAGGGCGAGAGTTTGGCTCTAGTAAAACTACTATTAACTTGAGTTAGACCAGTTTCCTGACACAGGTTTTTGCTGGATGGCACTTTTCAGCTGACGCTGCATTCTTGTGTCTTCTTCTGTGAGAGTTTGCATCTCAGTGGAGTCATTTACCTATTAGTGCAGGTATTTTCATGTCGACTCATTACTTTTTCTCGATCTTATTCTCTATTTCACAATGGTGTGGCTTGGCCTCCATGAGGATACATGAACTCGAGAATCACGATGTTTACTAGATGGAGCTTCGCTAATATGGTGAGTCCTGAGTTTGCACAATGCCACATTGACATACTTCACCGCATTAACCCAGGAGCATCTTCATTCTTTCATTATCTAGACCTTAAAGGAATAGTTCACCCAAAAATTAACATTTGCTGAAAATGTATTCGCCCACAAGCCATTCAAGATGTAGATGAGTTTGTTTCTCCATCAGATTTGGAGAAATGTAGCATTGCATCACTTGCTCACCAGTGGATGCTCTGCAGTGAATGGGTGCCGTCAGAATGAGAGTCCAAACAGCTGATAAAAACATCTCAATAATCCACACCACTCCAGAACATCAGTTAACATCCTGTAAAGTCAAAACCTGTGTTTGTAAGAACCAAATCCATAAGACATTTTGCTTCTGTCCAAAATACGAGTCCATAATCCATAATAAGGACTCATATTTTGGCCAGAAATTATGGTTTAAAGCTAAAACATCTTAATGGATTTGTTTCTTACAAACACGCAGGTTTTGGTTTCACAATGTTAACCGATGGACTGGAGCAGTGTGGATTACTTGTGGATTATTTTGATGTTTTTATCAGCTGTTTGGACTCTCATTCTGACGGCACCCATTAAGAGTGTATCTCCTAGAAATGTATTCTGTATGCTGCCTATGTAGACTGAAACATCTCACTAGGGTTTATAACAGAGTTCTTGCTAACTATTCTAAAGCGCTGAGTGTTCGCTCTTTGAAGCTTATATAAACTGTTGTGAAAGACGAGTTGTAATATCCAGACAAAAGCTGTCAGAGTTGAGCAGTCAGACAAACTCCTAAGGGGCCCTGAACGATGGGGGTCTGTCAACTCAAATCCTCCCGACGAAGATCTGCTCACTTCAGAAAGACTACTCAAGCATTATTGCATTTTTTGCCGCTGACACCAGCTAAGACACCCAAAGCAGGTATTTATTGGTATTCACCGTCCACTCTTTTTTCCCCTCAGGTTGCTATGTTGGTTTTTCACAACTAGGCGACGCATCCAAACATGCGGACGTACTATTTCAGCACTGACACAGCCAAAGATATGGAGTCCTGGATGAAGGTTATGACGGATGCAGCATTGGTCCACTCTGAGCCAATCAGAAGGTAAGAAAACGTGCTTCGGTTCAATCTGAACCAATCAAAAGGTAAACATTCAAATCCCTTGAACCACCTCAATGACATTTATAGCCGTTCATTTTAGTGTTTGTTTTCCCAGGTTAAGAGTTAGTGCAAAATAAGTAATTAATGATATAAATTATAACAGTTATAAAATAAATAAAAAAATCTGAAGTTGTTTTTTATGTTCAGTAATGCTGAAAAAATAATTATTTTTTGCAAAATTTTTAAAGCGAAAATAAAGAAAAAAAAACTAAAGTTCTTTGTTATCAGCGAAAATGTGAATTGTTAATTGTTAAAAAGATATTTTACTCAATTTGTTTTTCTGTGTTAAGAATGTTTTTTTAAGCAAAACAAAATAAGTTATTAATATAATAAACTGAAAATTTTAAAGGAATAATAAATTAAAGGAAAAAAATATGTTTTTTTATGATCAGTAAATAATGTCAAAATATTAATATTTTTTTTAATGTATAATTTTACCTCAGTTTAAGAAGCAGTTTCTAATAAGCAAAACAAAATATGTAACTAGTAATATATAAATAGCTTAAAATCAATAATAACAAAGAAGATGATGTAAATTGGTAATGTTTTTTTAATAAAAATATATTTTACTTAATTTTCCAGGTTAAGAATTATTTATATTGTTAACTTGTCTTTAAGCTGCCTCAGTAGAAACCACTTCATTATTTCCTCTTTACACTTGGTACTCTTTATAATGGTGCTTATGTCATACCTTTTTGAGTTTCTAGACAAGAGCCGCTTCTTTCCCGATAGAGTCTATCGAGCAGAGATTTTCACAGCTTCATAAGTGCAGAAGATGTTTTTGAAAAGCTGTGTGTCTTGTTTGTTTCATTACAGCTTTTAGCACAATCACAGATGCTGAAGAGGTCTCTCAGACTTAAACCCTTGCTTTTCTTTTTTTCGGCAACAGGATCACAGCTGTGATTGAAATTGAACTGCAGCTCACTTTTCATAGAAACAAAGTGATTTTTATTAAAAGAGACACAAATGTTTGGTCAGAAAGAGATTGCATTTATTTTGTGTTTCAGTGGTGCTCTGTGTCATGTAGTTCTTGTTGTAGTGATTTTTTTTATATATATTATATATTTTTAGAGGTTTTGTATATTTTTTTTTTTATGTGATGTTTTCTTTTTTTTCTCTCTCTCTATATTTTTTTTCTTTCTCTTTCTGCAGGCTTGAGAAGGTGAAGGTGGACTCACGAAGCCCTCAGGAGATGAACAACATGCTGAATCACAGAGTCTTAACCCGACCCGAGATCCAAAACAACGAGAGAAACCGCGAGACGCTCCGCCAGGAGGAGAAGAAACAGAAAGCCGTGGACAAGCAGAAAGAGAAAGACAGCAGGGTAAGCGTGCAGAAAGATGGAGAGCGATACACCCTCCAGAGGGACGCCGACAACTACACTCTGCACTCAGATGCTCAGAGACTCGCTCTGCAGAAAGACGGAGACCGATACATGCTGCAGAAGGACGTGGAGAAATATGTCCTGCAGAAAGACGGAGAGAAATACGCCGTCCACAAAGACGGAGAGAAGTACCTGCTGCAGAAGGATGGCCAGAAATACACGCTACACAAAGACGGAGACAAGTTCACGCTTCAGAGGGAAGGCGAAAAATACGGTCCCCCGAAAGACGGCGAGAAGATCCTGCAAAGAGAGACGAGGTACCCTCATGGAGACAAACACATGCAGCAGAAAGACCCGGAGAAACCCGTCCCGCCGCCGCGGGAGGGTGAGAAATACGGCTTCCAGAAAGAGGGCGCTGTGGAGCGGCCGCTCACCAAGATCAACAGCATCAAACTCCAGCCGGCTCAAGCGGCGGCCATCGCTGCGGCCGTCTCAGCCTCCAAACAGCTCCAGAGTGCAGCGGGATCCAGGCAGTACAAGCCGGCCCAGGTCAACGGTTCTGGGGAACGAGGAGGAGACAGAAGCCCTGGAGACATGAGCAACACGATGCCCCAGAGGACGTCGGTGCCGCCACAGCCGGCAGAACCAGAGCGAACTCTGAGCAGAACCAACTCCATGCAGCAGCTGGAGCAGTGGGTCCGTACGCACCGCACACGGGCCCCGGATGATGACACCAGGAGGTGGGGAAATGGATTTTATAACCCTTTAGTGGTTCATTTCAAGCTAATATTGCTTATTGTATTGCTTTATTGTTTTGAGTGTGTTTTTGGTTTGTTTGTTTGTGTTTGTTTTTGTGTTTGCTTTTTAGTGAGGTTGTGATGATCCATGAGAGACTAGCTTGAATGTGACTATAGACTACACAATAAATATTACAAACTTTACATTATAAACTACAAGCTTTACAAACCAAACATACTACATGCTACACAATACACATTTTACACTACACAGTACAAACTACAGGAAACTTTACAAACTATTTTTATTACAAAGTACACGGTGCACACTTTACAAACTTTACAAACTATATGTAACATTTTAAACAAAACTATTTGCATTACAAACGACATGTGACTTTGTAGACTAAGCAATAAATATTTACAAACTTTACATTATGAGCTAGAAACTTTACAAACCAAATGTATTACATGCTACACAATACACATTTTACACTACACAGTACAAACTACAGGAAACAAATTACTTTTAGTACACAGTACACAGTACACACTTTACAAACTTTACAAACTATATGTAACATTTTAAACTTTAAAACTACTTGCATTACAAACTACATGTGACTTTATAGACTACACAATAAATATTACAAACTTTACATTATGAGCTAGAAACTTTACAAACCAAACATACTACATGCTACACAATACACATTTTACACTACACAGTACAAACTACAGGAAACAAATTACTTTTAATACAAAGTACACAGTACACACTTTACAAACTTTATAAACTGTATGTAACATTTTAAACTTTAAAACTACTTGCATTACGAACTACATGTGACTTTATAGACTACACAATAAATATTACAAACTTTACATTATGAGCTAGAAACTTTACAAACCAAAAGACTACATGCTACACAATTCACATTTTACACTACACAGTACAAACTACAGGAAACTTTACAAACTACTTTTATTACAAAGTACACAGTACTCACTTTACAAACTTTACAAACTATATGTAACATTTTAAACATTAAAACTATTTGCATTACAAACTACATGTGACTTTGTAGACTAAGCAATAAATATTACAAACTTTATGAGCTAGAAACTTTAAAAACCAAACATACTACATGCTACACAATACACATTTTACACTACACAGTACAAACCACAGGAAACTTTACAAACTACTTTTATTACAAAGTGCACAGTACACACTTTACAAACTATATAACGTTTTAAACATTAAAACTACTTGCATTACAAACTATATGCGTTTTTTTAGACTACACAATAAATATAAAAAAAAATATTTTGAACTACGAACTTTACAAGCCAAACATATTACATTAAATGTGCTTAAATTTAATGCTACATATTAAAAATTACACAATATACATTTTACAAAATGCTCACTTTGCACATTAACTGCACAATATAAACTTTACAGTCCCTGCTTGACAAAATATACAGTATGAACAAACCAAACACATTGATACTACAAGCTACATAATGCCTGCTTCTGTCACGAAACGCACACAGACAGGTAGATCCAATCGCAGTGTTTAATGGGTAATCCAGAATTCATAAACTTAGCCAGGCAAAGGTCAAAATCCAGGTGAGCAGTCCAAAAACAAGAAACATAACCAACGGAATGGAAACACGAAAAGCAGGGTGACATTCAACAAGGACTCCGTGACACCGACAGAAACAAACCAGGTATATATAGACAGGTGATTACAATACTAACGGGGAATTGGCTGAGTGCAATGATTAATAACCAGGGACAGCTGAGTGCAATGAGCAGTGATGAAACAGACAAGACTATGGGAAATGCAGTTCTAAAGTGGGGTGACGATAAGGGGAAGTGAGACCTCTAGTGGCCACCCAGGGAGACACAGAACAGACACCGTGACACTACCCCCCCTCTAAGGAGCAGCTTCCAGATGCTCCTCAGAACAAAAACACAAAACAAAGAGACCAGGAGGGAGGTGGACTGGTGGAGGCAGAACACGGGGGAGGGATGGCGGGCCAGGCCCGTGTAGGGGAACTGGACCGGCAAGCGATGGCTCCGCTGGTAGCCCAGGTGGCTTGGTCAGATCAGGGGGCCACGGTGGACCGAAAGTTCAGGGGACCACGAGGGACCAGGCAGTTCAGGTGGCCACGGTGGACCCGAAAGTTCAGGGGACCACGAGGGACCAGGCAGTTCAGGTGGCCACGGTGGATCAGTCCATTCTCGTTGTGCAGACACGGCCAGGGAGGATTTCGCCATTTGAGTGGCCCAATGGAACCTGCCGTAATCGGGGAGAGCCAGTAAAGGATGCAGGCTGTGGCGATGGCCATGGTCACGGCCTTGGGAACGGGCATCGGGAATGGCCATCAGACAAGGGCACCGTCCTCGGTGAACGGCCTTGGACACGGGTATCGCCTCCGGAACCATCTCGGGCAACCCCGCATCGGCCTCCGGAACAGCATCGGGCACCGCCTCGGGAATGGCATCGGACATCGGACAAAGGACACCGCCTCGGGAGCGACCTCGGCATCGGGCACCGCCTCGGGAACGGTCTCAGGAACGGTCTCAGGAACGGCCTCAGGAACGGCCTCAGGAACGGCCTCAGGAACGGCCTCAGGAACGGCATTGGACAAGGACCCCAACAGGTCCGCCTCGGGAACGGCCTCGGGCACGGCCTCGGGAACGACCTCGGGCTCGGACTTCGGGCACCGCCTCGGGGAACGGCCTTGGCATCGGGCACGCCTCTGGGAACTGCCTCGACCCTCGGGCACCGCCTCGGGAAACGGCCTTGGACAAGGACAACCGCCTCGGGAACGACCTCTGCATCGGGCACCACCTCAGGAACGACCTCGGCCTGCGCATCGGCCACCGCCTCGGGAACCACCTCGGCCACCGCATCAGGCACCGCCTCGGGCACCGCCTCGGCCTCATCCGGAACCAACTTCGGGCACCGCCTCGGTCTCTGGAACAACATCGGGCACCGCCTCGACCTTCGGAAACGGCATCGTGGCACTCCGCCAATCCGCATCGGGAACGGCATCGGGTCACCGCCTCGACCCTCCAGAACGCATCGGGCACCGCCCTGACCTCCAGAAACAAGCCTCAGTCTCGGGGCACTACATCGGAACAACCGTCCTCTGGCAAAACCGTCTACTGGCAACCCATATGTCGGGCACCGCCTCGGCATCGGGCACCGCCTCGGCATCGTTACATTGCATCGGGAACACCACCTCGGCCACGCCATCAGGCAACGCCTCGGCATCGGGCACCGCCTCGGCATCGGACATTGCATCGGGAACCGCCTCGGCCACCGCATCAGGCACCGCCTCGGCATCGGCACCGCCTCGGCATCGGACATTGCATCCGGGAACCGCCTCGGCCACCGCATCAGGCACCGCCTCGGCATCGGGCACCGCCTCGGCATCGGACATTGCCATCGGTGCAGGGAACCACCTCGGTCCACCGCATCAGGCACCGCCTCGGCATCGGGCACCGCCTCGGCACCGCCTCGGCAACGGGCACCGCCTCGGCATCGGGACATTGCATCGGGAACCGCCTCGCCACCGCATCAGGCACCGCCTCGCCAACCGCATCAGGCACCGCCTCGGCATCGGACACAGCCTCGGGCACCGCCCTGGGCATCGGGCACAGCCTCGGGCACCGCCTCGGGAACCGCCTCAGCATCGGGCACAGCCTCGGGCACCGCCTCGGGAACCTCGGGCACGTCCACCTGGACGACAGCGGCCCGCTCGGGAACGTTCCTCCTTGGACGCAGGCAGCAGGCCCGCTCGGAACGTCCTCCTGGACGCAGCGGCCCGCTCGGGAACTTCCTCCCTGGACGGCAGCGGCCCGCTCGGGGGAACGTCCTCCTGGACGGCAGCGGCCCGCTCGGGAACGTCCTCGAACTGGACGGCAGCGGCCCTGCTCGGGAACGGCCTTGGACATGGGCAGCGGCCCGCTCGCAGAAAACGTCCTCCTGGGCTTTGAGGAACGGCTGACCAGCCTGTCTCCTCCTCCTGCGGCCTCTATGATGGCGTGCGCCGGTGCTTCCTTGACGGAAGACTCAGGCGTTGAGTCAACCATCTTGTCTGCCAACACAGGTGTAGATTACGACCATCCTGGTGCAGTGGTGCTGGGCTGGCGGTCATTCCTCGGGCTGTGGTGGCTGGGGCTGTCGGCCATCGGTGTGCTGTGGCGCTGGGCTGGCGGCCATCTTGTGCTGTGGCGCTGGGCTGGTGGCCATCTTGTGCTGTGGCGCTGGGCTGGCGGCCATCTTGTGCTGTGGCGCTGGGCTGGCGGCCATCTTGGGCTGTGGCACAGGGCTGGCGGCCATCTTGGGCTGTGGCACAGGGCTGGCGGCCATCCTCTGCTGTGGCGCTGGGCTGGCGGCCATCTTGTGCTGTGGCGCTGGGCTGGCGGCCATCTTGTGCTCTGGCTGGGCTGGGCTGGCGGCCATCTTGTATGGAGACTGCAGTTGTGGTTGATGTATCCCACTGAGCACGATGGCACAGGTAAAGGGTAAACCCCCAAAGTCTAGGATCTCCAGCCCCTTCATCTCCCATTGAGGCAAAGGTTCATCCAGACAATGGTTAAAAAAGTCCTTCAGTGCTGCATCATTATAACCCAACCCGAGCCGCCATGGTCCAAAACAATTGCTCCCAGGCCACCCACCTCACTCCCCATTTGACGAAGGGTGGTTAAGTTCCGGAATCTACCCCCTCCGTTTCCTCCATGGTGGCTGGGGAGCAGATTCAAAATCCCACACCGCTGGATCTAGGCATGACGGAGTCCTTCTGTCACGCAAACGCACACAACAAGGTAATCCAATCGCAGTGTTTAATGGGTAATCCAGAATTCATTAAACTTAGCCAGGCAAAGGTCAAAATCCCATGTGACGCAGGTCCGTGAGCAGTCCAAAAACAAGAAACATAACCAACGGAATGGAACCACGAAAAGTAGGGTGACATTCAACACACCGACAGAAACAAACCAGGTATATATAGACAGGTGATTACAATACTAACGGGGAATTGGCTGAGTGCAATGATTAATAACCATGGACAGCTGAGTGCAATGAGCAGTGATGAAACAGACAAGACTATGGGAAATGCAGTTCTAAAGTGGGGTGACGATAAGGGGAAGTGAGACCTCTAGTGGCCACCCAGGGAGACACAGAACAGACACCGTGACAGCTTCACAAATTACTTGTATTACAATTTACACAGTACACACTTTACATGCTTTACAAACCAAACCCATTACAAACTATATGTTTTAAATGCTACACACACAGTAAACTACACAAAACTATATTTTACAAAATGTTCACTTTACAAACTATACACATTGTCAGACTCAAAATACTTGCTTTACAATCTAAACACATTGCACATTATACAATTCCTTTTTTACAAACTACTTGGATTATGAATTACAGTACAAACGGCAAACTACACAATATACATTTTGCAAACTACAAAATACTCACTTTACAAGCTAAACGCATTACACATTAGTTTATAAAAGCAGGTATTTCGTTTGTATAGTTTGTAAAGACTTTTGTAGTTAATGCTTTTTGACTTTTATTTGTAGTTTTTAGCATGTATATTGAGTAGCTTGTAATGTTTAACTTGTAAACTTATTTTGTAGTTTGAAAAGTGTACATTTTACCAAACACAAACTACACTATACACAAAATATCAACTGCATAATATATGCTTTACCATCTACACACATTACAAACTACAACATAGTTTGTGTTTAGTTTGTAAAAGCAGGTATTGTGTAGTTTTTAAAGTTTGTAGTTTGTAATTTTTGACTTTTATATGTAGTTTTAAGCTTGTATATTGTGTAGCTTGTAATGTTTAGATTGTAATCTTATTATCTTGTACTTTAGGTGTATATTATGTTTGTTATGTTTATATACCTATACATTCTTCTCAAACTACACAGTACAAACTTACCAAACCAAAAACTTTACAGGTTATAAACTTTAAAGGGTTAGTTCACCCAAAAATGAAAATTCTGTCATGAATTACTCACCCTCATGTCGTTCCAAACCTGTAAGACCTTTGGAACACAAATTAAGATTTTTTTAAAATTAAATATGAGAACGCTCTCAAAGAAAACAAAAATTGCATAATTTATTCAACAATTCTTCTCCCGAGTTAACATCGTCCACCATTTTGGAGAGTCCCACGATGCATATGCGCACTTTCTCCAGAACGTTAACGACACTGATTACGTTCCGTGGAAAGCGCGCACATACGTCGTGGTACTCTCCAACATGATGGAAGACGGTAACTGTATTGTTTAGTTTGTAACATTTAGTTTGTAAAAAAGATTTTATAATTTTGTAAAGTGTGGCTTATGGAGTTTACAATGTAGTCACATTTGCTTCTCAAACTACACAATATGCACTTTACAAACTACTTTACTTTTTGAGTGCATATATATAGTTGTATTTTTGTACACTCAGTCTGTCCGTCAGAAAACAAACTAGATGCTGTATTCATGCATCACTGTCTGAGTTTCTGAAGCATCAGTGCCAGAGAGCAGCAGAGTGCTGTGTTTTCTCTCCCACTCTCAGTCCCCTGACACATCCGCTCCACAACAAACTCCAGCATCTGCAGGCAGTGTTCCTGCATGAGCTCTTTATCATGACCCAACAGATATTTTTACCTCTGCCCAGTCTCAATGCCTCCGCTGGCCCGGACCGGTTATGTGGGAGCAGCGTATCCTGTCAGGTGCCATCCTCCGTTTAGCCTTGCAGTGGCAGAGTAGGAGGACGTGTGTTTGCTTTGCTTGTCTCGTCCTCCTCTCCTCTGATAAATAAGTCATGGAGCTTTGTGCTCGAGCACCAAAATTTGTCTCAAAGTGGATCAGAGTTGCTGTCAGTGCAGGAAGAGGAACAGGAAGGCGAGCGAGGAGAGAGAACGGTGCCGTGTGTTCATGTTATTTAAGATGCTGATTCATGCTGATTATCAAAAGGCATCAGTGAAGCGTGTCTCTGCTCTGCCTACATGCTCTTCAGAAACTATCATCAATATTTGTGCAACTCATGCACGTATCGCAGTTCTCGCAGAGACGGCCGTCAGGTTCGTTTTTGACAGTGTTTCTTGCATATGCATGCCCTGACCAATCAAAAACTTTTTCCAGATTCTCAGCAGACTTTGATTGCATGCCACAATCTATATTTATTTTCTTAGGCAGCGAACTGAATTTTAAGCTGTTTAGCAAAACAATGCTCAAGATTCATGATGCAATTAAAAGCAGCAAATACAAATAAAAATTCAATCACATTTGTAATCAAAGTTATTTTATTTTAGATGAGAAAACTTTGAGCAGATGTGCAGCATCACTGTTAATTTTGTCAGCGAAATAACTTTAAAAAGATTGTTTGACAGGGTTTTTGGATTTCATCAACGATAACGTGAAAGGATGATTAAATAATTGTAATCATTATACACCGATTAAACTATGACAAATTTATCTTTGCACAATATTAACAATGTTTTAAAATGTTTATTGAGGAAAAAATGAGAATTTCTTAGTATTTAATGTTGTATTTATTATAATAAATCTTTTGTTTAATGCAGGTTTCAATTAATATTTTTAAATATAGTACAGTCTTTATTATAATATTAAATATAATAAACTCAATATTTTTTAATTTTTCAAAGTTTGCTGTTAAAGAGAATTTAGTCTTAATGTATTTAGTTAATGCATGTCTCAATTAATATTTTGAAGTACTAATACTAAAATACTAATATTAGTATCATAATATTTGTAGTATTAATAGTATTCAAAATATTTCTTAGTTGTTTAAAGTTTGTATTTCAATGTTGCATTTAGTTTAATAAATATTTAGTTTAATGTGTGTTCTGATTAATATTTTTAAATATTTATCATAAAACTTTACATACGTTAATTGTGTAAAGTTTGTAAAAAGTAGTTTCCAATGTTGTATTTTCATTGTTTCTTTGATTGTAATGAAAGCGATTATATATCAATACTCCTAGACTGTCGTGTGTTCAATTAAATAAACTGAGCGAAACTAACTGCTGTAAAATGTAAAACTAGATTAAAATTAGGTTAATGTTGCCAATACCCTACACCGTGGTAGATAATTGAGCGGGGTTTCTGCATTAAGCCAACATCGTTTGGAGCTCCTCGTGTTCTGCAAATTGAGACATGACTTTTGTGGTTGTGCATCTTGCAGTTGGAGCTTTTTATTGATCTCTGCTCTGTCAGTACAAGGGTGCACATGCCAAACTTTTTAATGGTGCCTATAAAAGTGCCAAGCTGATCTCACCAGCTCCTAGTAAAGAAAAACGCTCACTACGGTCTTCAGAAAGCAGAAAGAGTCCTGGCACACGTTCATCTTTTTCCCTGCGTTTCCTGTTGCTGATGCATGTGCGTGGTAATTATTTCTGAGCGATCGGCAGATGACAAGTGATGAAAAATTAGAGGCGTTTAATGATCAGCCGGAGTGAAAGGTGAAGGCTTTGTGCTGTGACGAGTATAAGTATGCCGCTTTTATTGTATACTAATGAGTCAGTGCTTAATTATCGCCTGCAGCACAACAGGAAATCATCACAAAGTCAAAGCTGGGCCTTATTAGCATGATTGTATTATAAAAACTCTCTTCTTCAAGTGGAGTTGTTTGTATATCATTGACCTTTCTGTGACGCCAGTTTCTTTGTCATCAAGCATAACATCCTTCCAAATGTTGTCAATGAGCATTAAAATATGTAAATTCATGTAGAATGAATCTATATATAATTTAATGTCAAAATGAGCATAAATTAATAAATATATAAATGAATGTGATTAACTAACATCAAATTGATGAAAATGTTATTCACAGCATAGTGTATATTTAATTCATTTGAAATGTTATTTGTTTTTTCCAATATTTCTGCTTTTACTTTATAGTTTAATTTTCAGTTGATTAAAAGTTTACTGGTTTTATCTTTTGATTAAAAGATAAAAACATTTTTTTTTTAATCAAATGAAAATTAAACCTTTTAAGTTTTTTGGTAACAAATGAATAAATATAGAAATTACTATATGATTGTCAAATGATAAGTAACTAAATTGTTTTAGTGATTACAGACTTTTTTGTTTGTTCGTTTAAAAAATATAACACTTTTGCCGACCTGTTATAGTGATTGCAGACTTTTTTGTTTGTTCGTTTAAAAAATATAACACACTTTTGCCGACCCGTGATTGGATACGTTTTTTAATTTTTTGTCTTCCAAGCATTATTTTAAAAAAAGCATGCATTAAGTCCTACATAAAAAAACATTGCCGCGAAACATGCCGAGCCACCGTGCACAGATCGTCCCACGCTATCCCGAGGGCTACCGGACGCTCCCACGTAACATGCTGCGGCCAGACAGCATCTGCAGTGTTGCGGGGTCGCATTGTGTAGGAATATGCCGAGCCACCGTGTCTATGCAGTGTTGCGGGGTCGATGTACGACCGGGCGCTGCAGCCCACGACTGCAGAGAAGCGGCGCTCCATACGGGACGACACCATGTGGCAGCTGTACGAGTGGATGGGGTGGGGGTCGCTGAGCAGGATCGAAACCATGGGCCAGATTGCCGAGTCCATCCCCACGTCCCCTTCCCACGGGTCTCTGGCCGGTTACCACACCTTCTCCCCTAATCGCCCCCTCAACCCGGATTCCTGCTCTGAAGTTTCCTCGCCGGTGTTTCGTGGGGACGTGACGATTGAACGCCGCCACCGGCCGCACCTCTCCAAGGTACAGAGTCGCACAGGGTTCCCTCAGCAGGGACAAACTGGGAGAATATAAAATAATTATTTCCAAGCCTGGAAAACCCCACCCCCAAAAAACAGGTCTGGTGTTAGTGGTACCAGCTTCAGGTGCAAAATATAATATATATATATATATATATATATATATAATATATATATATATACAGTACAGACCAAAAGTTTGGAAACATTACTATTTTTAATGTTTTTGAAAGAAGTTTCTTCTGCTGATCAAGCCTGCGATTTATTTGATCAAAAATACAGAAAAAAAAATGTAATATGTGGAATATTATTACAATTTAAAATAATTGTTTTTAAATTTATTATACTTTAAATTATCATTTATTTCTGTGATGCAAAGCTGAATTTTTAGGATCATTATCACATGATCCTTTAGAAATCATTCTAATATGATGATTCATTATCAAAGTTGGAAAACAGTTCTGCTGCTTAATATTTTTGCAGAACATGTGATACTTTTTTAGGATACTTTGATGAATAAAAAAAAAAAAAAAAAAAAAAGCTATAAAATATAAATATTTTGTAATAACAAATATACCACTACTGGTCAGTAATTTGGGGTCAGTAATTTTTTTTCTTTCGTTTTTTTTTTTAAATAAAACTCAATGCTTTTATTCAGCAAGGATGTGTTAAAATTGATAAAAAAGTGATAGTAAAGAAAATATCTTATTAGAATATATATTATTAGTATTTTTATTTTGAATAAACTGCAGTTCTTTTTAACCTTTTATTCATCAAAATATATTAGACAGCAGAACTGTTTCCAACACTCATAATAAAATCAGAATATTAGAATGATTTCTAAATGATCATGTGATAGACTGGATGTTACATGTGACACTGAAGGCTGGAGTAATGATGCTGAAAATTCAGCTTTGCATCACAGGAATAAATTATTTTTTTAAAGTATTTTCAAATAGAAAACTATTATTTTAAGTTGTAATAATATTTCACAATATTACTGTTTTTTCTGTATTTTTGATCAAATAAATGCAGGCTTGATGAGCAGAAGAGACTTCTTTCAAAAACATTAAAATAGTAATGTTTCCAAACTTTTGACCTGTACTGTATATATATATATATTAGAGCTGTCAAAGATTAATCGCGATTAATTGCATCCAGAATAAAAGTTTTTGTTTACATAATATATATATTTGTACTGTGTTTATTTATGTATATATAAATACAAACACATGCATGTATATATTTTGAAAATATGTATATACATTTATATATTTAGATTATTATATTTTATATTTTATATAAATATATTTAATATATAAACATAACATATTTTTCTTAAATATGTACATGCATGTGTTTGTATTTATATTTACATAATAAATATACACAGTACAGCTGTTCGAGCTTTTATTAAGACGTATGTGCCTTTCCAAATCATACCCATTCAATTGAATTTGCCACAGGTTAACTTCACTTAAAGTGTGGTAACATTTACAAGCAAAATGAATGCTCCTGACAGTCCTGAGCTAAATTTCAACTGTCCCAGATAAGGGTATGAATACCTATGCAATGGAACCATTTAAGTTTTTTATCTGCAATAAATTTGCAACGATGTTAAAAACCTGTTATTTGCTTTGCCATTATAGTGTATGGAGTGTAGACTGAAGTGGGAAAAGATGTCATTTAAAAGGCTGCAACATAACAAATCGTGAAAAAAAAAATGACCGTGTCTGAGCTTGTAATTACCAGATCACATTATTTCCAAGCCTTTAAGTTTCTTCTAAGGCTGTGGGTTTAATGCTCTCTTGACCAGAGTGTTCCGTTCCAATGCTCATGAGATCACTGTGCTTTCCTCTCTCTCTCTTTCTCTCTCTCTCTCTCTCTCTCTGTCAGTACTCCTTTCCTGCCGAGCGCAGGCCTGTTCCTCCCGCACAGAGCATCACTGCACAGTCTCTGCAAGGCAAAACGGTACGCTTTCCCTCTTCTCCACCCACCACCTCCGTCTGGAACTCACACATCCACAACTTTGCTTTCCTCTCAAACTCTTTGCATTTTTCAGTTGCAAGCCACCAAGGATTCGTTGAGGCTTTGGCTTGCAAATGAGCAGAATGTTTTACATGCAGAGGTTGAGCTGCTCATTTAAAGTCAAAATAAATAACACATAGTTTTGTTCTATTGTTTAATAGTTCATGATTAATTGTTACTTGTTACTGGTAAGGTATGGTTCTGGTATGGTTGGACCTGAAAATATAGCATGTTTTAGCAGTCATTTATTATTGACTTTAAAGGTGGTGAAAATTAATTTGGTGTGGTTGTGTTTTGTTGTAGTGTAGTTTTTTTTTCAAGCTTTAGGTCTTGAATGAAATGCTAGAGAGATGAGTGTTTGTGTGTGTGTTTATTGTGACAGGTGAAGCGCTAATACCATAAGCTCTTCTTAAAACTATAATTATTATTCTCTTACTTGACGTTTCAGGTTCTGGCAGTCTTAAGCTGCCTTTTTCCCGTTAAGCTTCTGCTTTTATTTATTCATTTTACAGATGCAAAGTACAGCTGGCAGAAATTGTCTGCGATATTATTTCAGGCAGAGAGCATTTTAATGAAAAAGCCTGCGGTCACTTGATGAAATATTAATAGAGCTCCTCCATATGTGTTTTACTCATCATCGCTGGAAAGCTGCTGTAAAAATGTCTTTCAATACAGTGCATGAAATTCAATTTAGCACCTTAAACGTTTTGGCCTCTTGGAGAGTTTTTATCATCTTTGTTTTTCATGACATAACTTACTTTGTTTGGATTAATATAAACCAAGATGAAATGACAGACATATGATAATCTAGATCCCAGGGTTATTTTCCTCAGAACAAGTTTTTAAGGATAAATTGGCATAAACCCCTGGGATTTTCCTTTCTGAAAAGCAAATTTAAACTTTATCCAGCTATTGTTTCTGGAAAATCCAGCTTGTGCTTATAGTTTCTAGCTCAAAAAGCTGGTTATTCATGGTTTTGTAGTTTATGCAATTTAGCAGAACTTGGTAAAGCTGATTAGTAATGATGATTAGATATTACATACTTAATACTACAAATGAATTAATTATTGTATTTACAGATTTTCTACTCCCTGGACCAGTTTCATTTAACTGTTCATATGCTATTATATTATTCATATATTTTTTGAATTAACTTGTATTTAGAGTTTTCATTTTAAAGTTTTATTAATTTTGTTATGCTTAATTGTATATGTATGTTTGTATATATACACATGCATTCTAGTTATTCTAGATTTTTTACTTTCTATTTTTTTATATGCTATTTATTTAGTATAGTATTATATGGTATATAGTATTTATCAATATTTTAAATTAGCTTTTATTATTTTTTTTATTCAGACTACATTTGATTTTACATTCTTGAATACAAATTTAAACTTAAAACTTAATTTAAACTTATTTGTATATTATTATAGTATTTATTATTTTAAAATAATGTGTATTTTTTATTTTTTTTATTTTAGTTTTATTAATTTTGTGCTCGTTGATTATAAAATAATTTTTGTATATACATACAGTATATATAATTTCCAATTATTTATTTACAGATTATTTATTTTAATTTTAGTTAAAGTTTCAGTATTCTTGAAAGCAAACTTAAACTTATTTATATACTATTATAGTATTTATTATTTTCAAAATCACATTTGTTTTTACGTTTTTATTTTTTATTTTAGTTTTATTAATTTTGTGCTGCTTTATTATATATGAATGTTTGTATATACGTATATATAATTTCCAATTATTTATTTACAGATTTTCTACTTCATATTATTTATACTTTTCTAGTATTTATTAATATTTTAAATTAGCTTTTATTTTGTTTTTCATTTTAATTTTAGTTAAAGTTTCAGTAATTTTATTGTGCTTGATTTTTCCATTCTTGAAAGCAAACTTAAACTTATTAATATATTATTATAGTTTTTATTATTATTTTAACATAATGTTATGTTAAATTATTTTTAATTTTAGTTTTCTTCATTTTTAATAATTTGTTAGTGTTGTGCTTGATTTTCCATTGTTAATAGAAAATTCAAACCAGCTTGTAATTAGTTTCTAGCTCGAGAATTCATTGTTACTAAACTAGTTTATACAACTTCGCTGGTAGAGCTGGTTAATCAAGAGATATCACAGGTGTATGTCAGTCTATCCAGCACATGTCCTCTGTATCAAACATGGCCTGATTTCCCATAACCCCCTTCACGACGGCCCACACTAACGCTGCTCCTGTCGCCCGCTGCAGCCAGAGGAACTGACCCTGCTGCTCATCAAGCTCCGGCGGCAGCAGGCCGAGCTCAACAGCCTCCGCGAGCACACGCTCGCTCAGCTAATGCAGCTAAACCTCGATGCTGCCAACCCAAAGGTCAGCCTCGCGGATCACTAGCCCCCCGCCAAACCCCGGCCACCCCACAACCCAGCCTGTCCATTTCCAAGTCTGGTGGTTTTCCCATTGCTTCTGCATGCTGTTGTGGATTGGACGATGTCTAAAGAAATATGTTTCAGTGCCAGATTTAGTGCACACTAGCGTCGAAGGTTTGGAATAATTACGATTTTTGAATGACATCTTTTATGCTCACCAAGGCTGCATTTATATGACAAAAAAACAGTGAACAAGTAATAATTTAAAATATTTTACCTTTTAAAATAGCTGTTTTCTGTGTAAATATATATGAAAAAATGTAATTTATCCCTGTGATGCAAAGCTGAATTGTCAGCATCATAACTCCAGTCTTCAGTGTCATGTGATCCTTCAGAAATCATTATCATTTCCCATGTTTGTTGAAAAAAGCCTTAAAAATTATACTGTATAAATTATGACAGTAAAAACAAATTTTAACATTATAAAAGTTTTCTAATTTAAATTAATGTTGCAGTTTCTAAAAAAAAAAAAAAACATTTATAGCACAAAAATATTAAGCATTAATTGAGCAGGATTAGGCTGATTTCTGAAGGGTCATGTGACACTGAAGACTGGAGTAATGATGCTGAAAATTCAGCTTTGCATCACAGGAATAAATTACATTTAATAAAAACATATCAAAATAGAAAGTTATTTTAAATTGTGATAATGTTATATAATTTTACTGTATTGTTGATCAAATAAATGCAAACTTCACTAAATTCAATAAATCTGAACTATTCCAAACTTTTGAGCCGCTGTTTGGAGAAACGTCTCTTCCTTTCTCCAGTCCTGTAGGTTTGGATCATGTTTTGTGCGGCTGCTGCATGCTTCCGACGCAGTTTGAGGAACATGATCTGCAGAAGTCGTGTTTCTGTTTGCAATCCTCTTTTGATAGCTAGATGTTTTCTTTGGTGAACCCTTTTATGTGGAAGAAGCTCATTTCTGATTTGCTCTTCAGCTTGCTTCGTCTCGCTCATAAAAGTGCATGATGAACTTGAGGAGAAAGTGGAGTTTGCAGTTGTTGACTTTGAACGGCTTCTTGAGTTTTTTTCCTTTAGCACTTCCCCTGCTCTGAAGCCCACGTCTCTGGTTTTCTTTTCTCTATCGTTTTATTTTCTTTCTCTTGCCGTCTCTAGAGTGAAATCCTTTCCCATCACCTACAGAGGAATCTCATGTACTTGGACAGCCAGGTGAGGGCCTTTCCTGTTTCTCACTTCCTGTTTCTCATTGTCTTATTTCTCTGGCTACTGTACTTTTATTACAGCGCAGATCAAACGGCCCTCGGTGCATCTGCTGCAGTTCTTTGTTCTGTTGAAGTTCTGTTGAATGCAGATGGTGTCTCTTAAAATAGCCGTTCATTCAAAGCATTTTTAGCAACAAAACATGAGCTGGATTCATTTGTATTGTTTAGTTTGTCAGGCTCAATTCTCAGTGGTAGCCTGCTGTGAAAGTATTGTATTTTTCATTTAACTAACAGATCACAGCAGTAACCTGTCTATTTTTAAAGCCCTTGCTTGAGGAGCTAGATTTCATGTATAACAGCTCTAAGAATTGACAGAATGAATACGTAGACAAGTATTCAGTAACTGACGGAATTAACAACACATCCCATAAAACATTATGATGTAGCTGAATATTTATAATTGCTTTGATATTTTCAATGTTACTCTTAGATTAATATTTTTTTTATATGTTGTGTAGCTTTAATTTCTTTTAGTTTGTCGTTTTATTTATTTAACTTATTTTAGTTGCAAAGGCAATATTTCTTTTTCTTTTCTTTGGAGGGTTGAGTTCAATAATTATATTTGATTTTATTTTTCATGAATGAAGTTGAATAATTCTGTTAAATAAATTATTAATATAATTTCTATTTATTTATTTAGTGATTTTCTGCTCTCTGGACATGTGCTATCTTATTAGTATTTATTTTAATATTATAATATTTATTACAATTTCAAATGAGCTTTTTATTATTATTTTCATAGATAAAATTTTGATATAGATATATAGATATATATATATTATATATATATATAGATATATATATATATATATATATATATATAATTTTTTTTTATTTTTTTTTTTTTTTTTTTTGTCAGGTTCATTTCAAGTAGTTTTTTATGTTTTAGTGTTAGTTAATAGTAAACCAGACTGCTGTAGTTTGAAGTTTTCCTGTAATTCTTACATTATAAGTAATACTAACAGGTATATTTTATTTTTTCATTATTATTATGAAGCACATCTCAGTAAAGACTGCATCTCTGAATAAACATATCTTGGTGGACAGTTTGATGTTTTAAGTTAAGTTTTATCTCCACTGACCTTTATGAAAATGGTCAACTCAGAATAGCATTATCCAGCAAATGTTCTTTGACAGGAACCATTTATTGTCTTTTAATATTGTATTGCATTACTGAAGTGCACACAGTCATTATTCTGGAACAGCGAACAGGAAAAACGCATGAGTAAAGCAGACATGTGATGTTTGTGAGGGTCAGAAGCTAATTCCTGTTACTCCTCCTCCTCCTCCTCGTGCACTAGATGAAGGAGAATGAGCCAGTAATCTTCATGATTCACACTATGATTGAGAACTCTGCGCCAAGGCCGCAACTGTACCAGCAAGTAAGGTCTTGGAACACACGGTTATGCTCCTCCCCTCTCGTGTCATGGGCCCCGCCTCTTTGTTGAAGCTCCACCCCCTCACTGCCCCATCCTGTGTCGGTTTCGCTCCAGCACATCCCATTGGTTCTCCTTGTTGTTGTTTTCCTGTTGAAAGTGGAGCTAGTGTTGGCATGGCTTGATCGTTCCGTGCGAATCCCAGCTGCTGGTGCTAATGTGCCGTTCATTAGCAATGGCTCCATCCATCACGCCGGCTTTCATGTGTGACTGGAGACCAGTGTGGTTTACAAAGCCTTTTAACCTCCAGAAGAAAAGCACTGCACAGCTTTCATCAGCTTTAAAGGCCCATTCACATCAGATTAAAACTCTTAAGTATAAAGTTTTAACAATCATTCTATAAGAATAGATGAACAACATTAGTGGAATCATTGTTGGAAAAAATGACAATAAAAATCCCACACAATTACTACTCAAGTATTTAAAGCAACATCAAAAATAATTGTTGTTGGTGTGCACGGGCCTTCCAGAAACCCCATGATGTCAAGCAAATTGTTCGGTAAGCATTGCCAGCGAACAGGGCAAAGTTTAAAGTGTCATGTTGCAAACTAACAATTCTGAGTGAAATAAGGATTTATTGGCCATTAAAGCTATTTTTTGCAATGGAAGATATTTAACAAACCTTAATTGTTGTTCTCATGACAATGGGATTATGCTGATTTGAGTGGAACTATAATAAAATAATAATAATAATAATAATAATAATAATTCCACTGTTATAAGCATGGATATAAAGTTTTATTAAAAATAGTGCAAAATACAGTTTTACTTCTAAGAATAATGAAAACCGACGAATTCATTTTTAATTTAAACTTAATGTCAATATAGTTATATTTTGTATGTAATATTAATTTTAGTAGCCTTAAATTATAAGTAAGACTTGAATGTTTCCATAAATGTATCTTACTAGCCATTGAAACTGTATTGTTAAATATTTTTATTAAAACTGTATTTTTGTGTTTTTTATTTTTGTATACTTAAAATATAAGTAAAATATTTATATGTTGTTTCATATGTGTGTTTAGAATAATTTATGAATTTTTTAAGTAATATATTTTTTTTTTGTATATTTTTATTTTTTTGTATTAATGTGAAAAATATAGGTGAAAAACTCCAAAATTGCAATTCTCAAGTAATAACTAAGAAACTGTAACACTGAATTTTGAAATAGAAAGACTGAAATAGTTTTTTTCTTGTAAAATATACTGCAAAAAAAATGTAAATCATTTGACTTGTGGCAAAGAAATGTACAAAGTAAAAATGATTAGAAGACAGATAAAAAGCGTGAGCTACTTAAATCAGACTGTTATTTTCTGTTGTTGAAATTGCTTGGTTTAAAGTGTTGTTTAGAGAATAATAAAATAAGAGAATAAGAATTTAGAGAATAATAAAGACTTTATTAGCATAAATATTTCTTACTAGCCATTAAAACTGTGTTTTGCCATATTTTTATTAAAACTATATTTTTGTGCATATGACAATGGGATTATTTCACTTACTATTTTATTGTAATTTCACTCATAGCATCAGATATTAGATTTACAAGCACCACGATTTTGTACATGAAATATTATGTATGTTCATATTTTTTATTCATTTTAGTAGCTTAGTATAAAAAATATATTCCATAAATGCACTGAACATTCCCAAAGTGTTATTATTCTTAAGAGTAAAACATCCAAAGTATATGCATTATTAGAAGGCATGCAATTGCTGCAGTTACAGTAGGTGTCATTTGCAACGGATAAATAGCGTTTAAAAGTTGCTTCCATCAGACTGTTATTCTCACTGTGCAAGCGGCTCGGCCCGTGGCCGAACATGTGAGGGCTTTCGGGTTTTCATTAGTCACACTAACTGGAGCGCTGACCTGTAGGGAACATCTACTGCAGCAGACCGACCTCCTGAAACCTCCCATAGTTTCCAGCACACAATACTTTCAAACTGTTGATTTCTTTTCTTTGAAATTGTGGTTCAGACTCTGTTTGTGTTTCCCGTAGCAGATGTGAACGTGTACAACACGAGCGCTGTTAACAGTTTAGTGATTTTTTTTTTTTTTTCTGTTTTTAGCACACCAGATGGTGCTGAAGCAGCTTTATTTCCGTGATGAGATGATTCATATCTACATAAATTCATCCGGAAAAGTGTGAATGAGTGTGTCTCTGCGCTGCAAAAAAATATTTTTCTTACTCCTTGTTTTTGTACTGTTTTCTCGTACAAATATCCACATCTTTACCCTTACATATATATATCACCAAAAAATATATATACAATACAGAAATATATATAACAAAAATAATACATTTTTATAACAGTGGCATTGTTTAGCTTATTTTTTTATACTTTTACTAACAACATCATATATAAGCAAAAAATGTGTATTCTGTATTTTCTACATAAAATATTAAAGATATATTCATATTTCATACATAATATACATTCATGTTATTACCTTAATGCCAAGAATATTCCATAAATGGACTAAAAAATAAACCATTTTCACACAGAAATCATGTATAAATTTATTTGAAGCCTTTATATATAATGCATATCGAAATAAGACTTTACATTAAGTTTAAATTAAGAATTTATTGGCTGTAAGTATTTCTTACCAGCCATGAAGACAGTATTTTGCAATGTTTTTATTAAAATTGCTAATAAAAATAGGATTATTTAGCTATTATTTTATCATATTTTCCATTGATATATGAGCTAGAAAATACATATTTTGTACATAAAATATTCAAGATACATTCATATTCATTAGATCATTAGTTTAGTTGCCTAATGTGAAGAATATTCCATAAATGCACTGAAAAAAAAATGGTGTTGAAATATTTTCACTTAGAAATCACTAGCAAATTTACTTGAAGCCTTTGTATATGATGCATTATAAAAGTATTTTAATGCAATAATTATGCATTAAATAGTAACAACCATTTTTAGATGTAGCAAGAAATCTGCAAATATTATAATGCATTTTAACTGTTTGCAATTATTTATAAGAAAATATATAATGCATTATAACAAACATTATGAATGCCTTTAATAATGCATTATGCATAAAGGTTTCAAGTGAAGTCTTACAAAAATATCATAAATGGGGTCAGAAAAATTAAGAAAATAATTTTCTGCAGTGTGGATCCATATATATAACATTCCCATTTGCTTCCTCCGAACTGTTTGGATGGAGTTTGCATGTTTCTTGTGGATTGTGTGGTTGGTGTCAGTCCCAGTGCTGCTGTATATATTGTGACTGTATACAAAGATCCCTGCTGCACAGCACAACACATTTATATTACACCAGCTGCAAGTGTTAGAAGATTTACTGAAGTTACTGTTGCAAAAAAGTTCATTATTTAAGTCTAAATGAGTTTTTGCCTTCATTTGACAGCATATTGATGAGCTGCATGTACAGCAGTAGTAAATCAACTGTACACAGACTCATGTCGCTTGCTCCATCGCTTCATGCGCAAGGTCTCAAAGCAGTCTAGAGCGGCGTGTAACACTTTCTAGGATTTATTATATAATGCTTATCATATCTTACGTTATTTCCTCTCATTGCAGCAGATGAGTCCTGAAGAGTACAGAGAAAACACCTACTTATACAGACCCGAGGAGCTGGACATCGATGTAAGCTGACTCTCGTACTGTCCACTGATCGTTTGCATGATTGTATGATTACACTGAGACAAATATTATTTCAGTTTGTGCTTCTGTTAAATCATAAATCATAATCAGTTGAATAATCACATAAATCAGTTGAAAAAGTGCAAATGATTAAACTACTTTTCAGGCAAATAGGCAAATTTAAAATGAAATATTTATACATTTGAATTTAGTTTAAACATTAAATTCTGTAATAGTTTTAATAATTGCAAAAAAAAAAAAAAAAAAAAAAAAAAAAACTTGTAACCTTTTAACATATTTTAAAATAACATTTAAAAAAAGCTTTTTTTTTATTATTATTATTTATTTTTTTTATTTTTTTTAATCTTTCCCAAGATAAAAATGCTGTTGAATAGTCGTCAAGATGTATTATAGCATGTTAGCGGGTGATCATTAATTTATCAAGCTATATTAACAAGGCATGAATAGAGATGAATATGAATATGGAATATGGACTAAATATGGAATCATAAAACTTTTACTGAAGTCTGAGAGCAAACTAAGAATAGATACTTATATATATATATATATATATATATATATACAGTACAGACCAAAAGTTTGGAAACATTACTATTTTTAATGTTTTTGAAAGAAGTTTCTTCTGCTCATCAAGCCTGCATTTTCTTTGATCAAAAATACAGAAAAAAAATTAATATTGAGATATATTATTACAATTTAAAATAATTGTTTTTAAATTTATTATACTTTAAATTATCATTTATTTCTGTGATGTAAAGCTGGATTTTTAGGATCATTATCACATGATCCTTTAGAAATCATTCTAATATGATGATTCATTATCAAAGTTGGAAACAGTTCTGCTGCTTAATATTTTTTCAGAACATGTGATACTTTTTTAGGATACTTTGATGAATAAAAAGTAAAAAAAAAAAAAAAAAAAAAAAAAAGAAGGTTTGTTTTTTAGGATTAAATATTTTGTAATAACAATATACACTACTGGTCAGTAATTTGGGGTCAGTAATTTTTTTTTCTTTCTTTTTTTTAAATAAAATCAATACTTTTATTCAGCAAGGATGTGTTAAATTGATAAAAAGTGATAGTAAATAAAAATATATTATTAGAATATATATTATTAGATTTTTTTTTTTTAATTTTGAATAAATGCAGTTCTTTTTAACCTTTTATTCATCAAATATATTAGACAGCAGAACTGTTTCCAACACTCATAATAAATCAGAATATTAGAATGATTTCTAAATGATCATGTGATAGACTGGATGTTACATGTGACACTGAAGGCTGGAGTAATGATGCTGAAAATTCAGCTTTGCATCACAGGAATAAATATTTTTTTTTAAGTATATTCAAATAGAAAACTATTATTTTAAGTTGTAATAATATTTCACAATATTACTGTTTTTTCTGTATTTTTGATCAAATAAATGCAGGCTTGATGAGCAGAAGAGACTTCTTTCAAAAACATTAAAAATAGTAATGATTCCAAACTGTTGACCTGTACTGTGTATGTATATATATATATATATATACACACACACATATGTGTATATTTATATATATATGGGTATTTTATTAAATTTTAAATAAAATTTTACATTTTATTTTATTACAAATGATTTTTCCCCAAATTCTTGTATAATTGTTCTTCATGCCATTTTACAAACCCAGATTCGTTAGAGACTGAAACTTACCCATTATTCTGTCATAATTATTGGTGTATATTTGTACCGTTCCAGGCGAAGTTAAGTCGACTGTGCGAGCAGGATAAAGTGGTGAGAAATCAAGCAGAGAAACTGCAGCAGCTCCACAGAGAAAAGGTAGCAAACGTGTCCCTGCTGAGCGTCTCGCAGTGGCTTGTGACGGCCGTCTCACTCGTGCATGTGTGTGTTTGCAGCACACGCTGGAGACGGCCTTGCTGTCGGCCAGTCAGGAGATCGAGATGAGCGCCGAAAACCCTGCGGCGGTGCAGAGCGTCATCCAGCAGCGGGACGTCCTGCAGAGCGGCCTGCTCAGCACCTGCAGAGAGGTGTCACGTGTCAGCTCCGTACGTCCCTCGTTCTGTTTGCTTTGATTGATGCAATGCTACGCGCTCTCAGTCGCTCACCCATAATGCTGTGCTGCTGACAGGAGCTGGAGCGGAGCTGGAGGGAGTACGATCGGCTGGAGGCAGACGCCACAATGGCCAAAACAAACCTACTGGAGCAGCTCGAGGCCCTCGGGAGCCCACAGGTGACACTTTTGATTGAATACGAGCAGTATGTGAATGTACGCTATATTGCCAAAAGTAATACTTCAGTTTTTCCATCTCTGTTGTGATGAGTTTTTGGCTCAAAAGTAATCAAACCTGTTCATTAGAAGGGGGTGTCCCAATACTTTTGGAAATATAGTGTATATTGAAGATGACTCCAGTAGACATTGAGTTGTTTTTTGTTTTTTTGTTTGTTTTTGTGTTTGTTTGTTTTTGTTTGTGTGTGTGTGTGTGTGTGTGTGTGCAGACGGAGCCGCCCAGCCAAAAACACGTCCAGATCCAGAAGGAGTTGTGGAGGATTCAGGATGTGATGGAGGCGCTGAACAAGAACAAACCCAAGAGAAACGCAGAACCCAGTGAGAGAACAAGAATAACACACAAACACACTCACTAACAGACACGAGCAACAGTAATGACACTTGATTTCAGATTTCTGCTTGTTCTGCCAATGTTTTTATTGGCCTCAGCGTGGAAATTATATAATTTAAAATCTTTTTATAATCTGTAAATGTTCATGTTATTTAAGACTGATTTCACAATTCTCATACCTTATATATATATTTATTATTTATTAACATGTATTTTTCATGCACATTTTTCTTCATTAGTAATTTGCAATAACACAAGACAAAAATTTTTTATTTATTTGCTTTTATATAAGACAATACCATTTTCATTTACATAATTCTCTATTCAGATTTACATTTTCAATAACACAAAGACAAAAAGACTTACTTTAAAAACCAAAATAATATATTTACATATTATTCAGATTTATACTTTAAAAAATAATATATTATAATTTTTACAAGTATTTTAATAAATTTTCCCATGAAAATGTATCTTTACAATACTTTCCAATAATACCTCAAACTAAATTTTTAAACCTTTTTTTAAATTTCCATTTCTTTATTTATACTTCAAAATGTCTTATTTAAAATCATTTTCATATATTAAGATTTATTTTGCAGTTATTATACTTTTTACATGTTTTTCAATTAGCCAATAATAACTGACTATTAAGCAGTTATTATTACTTATTTTAATATTATTTATATACTGTTATAGTATTATAAACATTTTAATTTTGATTAAATTGTATTATTTATTTACATTTTTGTCATTTTAAGTAGTTAATTTTTTATATCACAGGTTACCTTGAATTTATTTATTTTTTATTTAAACTTTAGTTCTAATTTAACATTTCTAATTTTCAAACAAGTTTTTCATTTTATTTATTTATTATTTAATTCCAGCTTTATTTCAATTAACTGAACCCATAGTTTTCATTTTCGTTAAGAAAAGCAACACTAGCAGCCATGACTTCATAAAGATGTTTCCCTCCCTCCCTCCCTCCTTCTGTATTTGTAGGTTTTCCTGGTGCAAACCCGCTGTCAAACCTGCATAAAAGTGAAGTAAGTGATTATTCCCGACCTCATGATGATAATGTTTGTGTAATTGTTTCAGCTGGCGCACACACACACACACACACACACACACACACTAACGATCCTCAGCACGAGTTGACCTGTATTGTGCCGCTGTGATTGGTTGCTGGCCGTGACTCTGGGTTGTGTGTAGGAGTCAGACTCAGTGCCTCCTCGTCCTCCTCTCCCGTACTCGTATGAGGGGGGAGACCGGCCTCCTCACGCGCCCCGCACCACCCCTCACCGGCCCGAGGACCGCAAGGCCGCCCAGCGCAACGGCGCCCACAGCGTAAGACGCAGCTGTGACCCCCTCGCCATCCCATCCCATCTTCATTAACCCATCGCCACCCAGCGTCAGTTTGCTTTTGAGATTAGATTGTGTCTGTTAGCGATAGAAGAACATATCTGCCATTCTGAGATGAAAAAAAACCATCAGCCTCATCAGTGGATATTCAGTTATTTCTGCCTGATTTTTTTATGTTCATTTTTACTGACCACCTATATATTATTTAACATCTTAAATAATTTTAGCCTAATTTCTTTCCGGTTTTTGTGTTCATTTTTTTCTGACCACCTAAACATCATTTAATGTCATAAAAAAATTCAGACAGATTTTATTTCCTAATTATTATGCAATAAATTTATACTGACCACCTTTACATTAACACTGTAAACAATTTCAGATAGTTTTTTCAAATTTTTTTAATTCATTTTCTTTTTAAATTTGTATTCATTTTTACTGACCACCCATCTGTTATGTAACATTTTAAATAATTTCAGCCTGATTTCTTTCAAATTTTTGTGTTAAGTTTTGCTGACCACCTGTAAAGAATTTAAAATCATTAACAACTTCTGACAGATTTTTTTTTCAATTATGACCGACCACCTATAAATTGTTTAACATTATGAATAATTTTTGCCTGATTTCTTTCACATTTTTACTGACTACCTATACATGATTTAACTTCATACACAATTTCTGACTGATTTTTTCCCCCTTTTTTATTATTAATTTATACTGACCACCTTTACATTATTTACCTTTGTCAAATAAATAAATACATACATAAAAAAAATAAAACCACTACCTATACTTTAGGTTATTCAGTGTTAAATAAATGAAGTATATTTTAATCATAATAATATCAATAAGAGCAACCATTAAAAATGTCTAAATGAAATAAATTAATATTATTTCTATTTTATTTAGCCTATTTGAAATATTAAATTGCATAAATGATAATGCCTGCATTATATCAGTCACCTACTCTTTAGATACCAGCGTTTGAAGGAATATTTCACCCTAAAAAAGCCATTTGTGTCATTATTTACTCATCCTCATATCACTACAAGCCATTTTATTTCCTCTGTAATAAAGAAACAGTTCACTGTTTTCATTTTGGGCAGAATATTAATGTTAAAAAAAAAAATCAAAAAGCCATTTGGGTTGACTTGGTTTTTATTTCAAGTGCTTTTTTGCTTTTTAACCTCTTGGTTTTTACAAACGTTCATCCTTGAACACTTGCTGTAAGACATCCAGTAGATCAGCAGCACTGCGTAGGTTTGTAGCTCATCCTTTGTGAGGCTTAGTTTGTTTTTTATTCCCATTTTAATATGTAATCCGTGATCATAACCTCCACGTAATGGCAGCAGAATGGGCGCGTCTCGTCTGGTAAATCATGTGTAAACAGGTGAGATCTCTGCTCTCAGGGGCCTGATTACAGACTGTATAAGAGCGAGCCGGAGCTCACCACCGTAGCCGAGGTCGACGAGAGCAACGGCGAAGACAAATCTGAGCAGACGGCAGAGAAAGAGTCGCCCGGCGTCACCAAAGGTGCCTGACAAACACATCAGACATAACTCTTTATCACTTCTATCTCTGCATATTAACTCTAGATATCACTTGAAGTCCTGAAGGTGTTCCTGCTGGCCGCTGATCGCTCTGTGTCTGTCTGTCAGGTGTAGGTTACCCCGTCGGAGTGGTCAGTCCCAGGACTAAATCACCCATGCCTGAATCCTCCACCATCGCCTCTTATGTCACCTTGAGGAAGAGCAAGAAACCTGATCCCAGAACAGTAAGGATGCAGCTTATTCTGTATACCGCATACTGCTTCACAAATCAGATGTTTAATAGAATGTAACGTAGATTTTCTGAGGAAAAATGTGAACTGTGCATGTCTTTGCAAAACAAATGGTTGTGCTGGTTGGTTAAATTCTGGTTAGATTTGGCTTAGCACAGACGAAAAAACATTTGAAACAATGATATGCTGCGCTGGTCACATGACTTTAGCTTTCAGTCATCATCTGAGAAATAAAAAGTTTTTTAGCATTTTAGATTCAGTTTTATGTATTTTTATTATAATAAGTTAATTAATTCATTTGTATAGTCGTGTATATTTTAATAAATGGATATATAATATAAAATATTAATGCATATATAATAAAAAATTTAGTTAAAGTTAATACTTGATGATTTTTTTTTAGTATTAGATTTAATAATATATTTAATATTATTTGTAATATACATTTTTGTACTGGTTTTTGTAATATTTAATGTTAATATATAATCTAAAATACATCCAAATGCATCCAACTTATATATGTGTATACATTTCATATTATTAAATGTATTATATATATATATATATATCAATGGAAATACTATATTAATATAAAAATATTTGTATGATAATTATACATTAAAAAAAAATTGGCCTAATATAGAATTTTAGTATTTTACATGAATATTTGTTTAATATATGTGTATTTGTTTATGCATATATATATATATATATATATATATATACATATATACACCCACACACACAACACACACAATACACATACACACACACAAACACATTTTGTTTGTTTAATAGATTGTTTTTGCTTATTATTTTATATTAGTATTTGTGAAGTGTATATATATATGTATAGTGTGATATGTGTGTTTAGTCCCAGCCGCAGGACCGTCCGCGCAGTGCGGTGGAGCACATGAGCAGCGCTGTAGAGGTGGGCCGAACACGCATGAGTGTGGAGGAGCAGATGGAGCGCATCAGGAAGCACCAGCAGGGGGCGCTGCGTGAACGAAGACGAGAGGACGGGTCGCTGTCCCGCAGCCTCTCCTTCACCAAAGACAACCTCTACTACACCCTACAGGTACTGGAGTTTATGAGCTTAAAAATACACCGGCCAGCTTACACTTTCTGCAATTTAAATATATGATACACTTTATATATATATAGTGCTAAAAGTATTGGGACACCTCCTTCTAATGAACAGGTTTGACTACTTTAGTCATTTCCATGAGCACAAATCTTCATGTTTAAGCATATAATGATATTCTAGAGAATTAATTTTATAGCAACAGTTTGGGACAGGACCCTTTTCTTTTCAACATGACAGAGCCTCTGAGTACAAGACAAAGGTTCAGAAAGGAATGAGTTGATGACTGAAGAACACCTCATCTGACCATCTGAACACCTCTGCTGTGACTTTAAATGCAGACCTCGAGCCAAAAACTCTTCACCAAACACCAGTCACTTGTACATTGGATATATGGTATTGGGTATTGGGTTTTTTTTTTATTTAGAAGACACTTCCAAAACTGTGGCCAACAACGATGGAAAACATACTTCATGTATTTCAAATCATTGTATTTCCATCTCTGTTGCAACAGTTTTGGAAATGTCTACAATGACTGCTCCCCATATGTACAAGTCACTGGGAACGTGTTTGGTGAAGATGTTTTTTTTTTTGTGTCTTCGAGGTCTTGCAGTTAAAGTACACAGCAGAGGGTATATCCTATATCTTATGTATTCAGAGGCCTGTCATGTTAGAACAGAAAAGGGGTCCATGTCCAAACTGTTGCTAGTAAAATTAGAACCACACAATTCTCTAGAATATCAATTTATATGCTTAAACATGAAGATTTGTTCTGATGGAAATGCACTAAAGTAGTCAAACAATCTGTTCATTAGAAGCGGGTGTCCCACATACTTGTGGTTAAATAATGTATGTTGTTATTGGCTGGGAATTTTGTTGCCTCCTGTTGCTGTTTTACTTCGAGGACAGAAATATAACACAGTAAACCTTGTGTCTGTTAGTCGACTGTATCATCTGAGGTTTATATATGCAGTGTCTTACATGAGTGAAGCAGCTCAGACTACCACAGGACATGAATACATCAATCACGGACCATCCATGTCACATTCCCATCATGCCTCTGGTCCTGAGGGCTCTTCCTCTCATAAACCCGCTCTGTCCGGTTCAGAGCCATGAGTCACTGAGCTGCTGATGATTCCCCACAGCGCTCTGTTCCTGCCAGGCTTTAGATTGGACGTCTGTGAACGTCTCCAGCATTTCTTGTTTATCACTTCCTCTTCTGTTCCCTCAGACTTGTGTTAAGTGTGAAGTGTTATATGAGTCATGGTGATGTCTCAGGGTTTGAGCAGGACACGTCGCCTGAGGAGCAGCCACAGCTGACCACCAAACCGACTGATGCAGAAGAAAACTGCAGGAATACTGAAGATGTGGAATCTGGAAATGCCAACTTGGAGAACAAGGTACATATTCATACGCACAAACAAACATTTCCAAGAACAGCTGTCCTGGAAAAACTTAAAGTATGACATAAATATGTAATAATAATTACATACAGTAATTTAAATATAATATATTAGACAAAGACGAGTATATCAGAGTTAGGATCAAAACATGTATATATATAGAGAGAGAGAGAATTTTATATATATATATATAATGTAAAAATTATGTAAATGTTGTTTGAATTCATTGTTCAAAATCCTTATAAATGTGCATGACACACAAGCATACAAGCATTAATAATAAAGTTTGCCTAGGGTTGTTATAATTAACTAAAACATAAACATAAAATAAAAATTAACTAAAATAAAATATAAAGAAATGTAAAAAATATACATATATATTTTATTCCAGCCAGTTGCTAAGGAAACATTTCTCAGTTTTATTTAGTTTACCTTTGTGTAGAAAAATACAGTAACTAAAACTGAAATTAATAATGATAAAAAGTATATGGGCATGCTAAAAAAAAAAAAAAAAAAAAGTATAATAAAAATGTCAAAGGCACACAACAAAATTATTACAACTGTAAAATTGAAATGGAAAATATTACAACCTAATTAAAGCTATGAATAAAAAACATAGTATCTTAATGATACTAAAATAACACTGCTAAAAGAAACTGTTGATCATGGACATATAAGCAAAAATATTACATTTATTATATATAATATTCAGGTTGGGTTAGGTCAAGCTTTATAATATTATTATTATGCCAATTTTTATTAATGCATATTGATATTGCATTGGTATTAAAACTGGGATCAAGAATGGTGAACTATTATTGGAATGGTATCGTGACCACCCTTACATTGCGAATTATCTTTATATGTTTAAATTATATATATTATATTATATATATATACATTTATATTATATATATATATTTAAAATAAATACATTTCATCATTAAATATGTAAATATCCCTCACTAGTCATGCAGGGAGCAGTGAAGACTCTGAAGGCGTTTGTGTGTTTGATGTGTTTGTGTCTGTGCTCAGGAGAAAGCATCCGTGTCCCGATCGGCCTCTATTAAAGAGTCTCTTCTGAAGGCCGCGGGTCCTAAACCAGTGCTGAACCAGGACCGATCAGAGCCCAAACACACCAGTCCACTGGAGTACCGCAGGACTCTGGCCACTCAGAACAGGTACAAACCGCTTCACACTGATCTGAACACACACTCACTCTCTCAGGACTGACCGCTCCCCACTGTGTGTGTGTGTGTGTGTGTGTGTGTGTGTGTCAGCTTACAGACGGCCTTCATGGTGCGCGTGGGCACTGAGGAAGATGAAGAGGAGGAGGAGGAGGAGGATGAGAAGCCCTCTAGTCAAGAGCAGGACGTGTCGTATGAGCTGAGCAACAGCAAACACAGCACACTGATGTCAGGTGGGCACTGAAGATGAGCTCTTCTCCATTACACTGCCTTCAGAACGTTTGAAAGACCTTCTTCTTACTGCTCTGTGGAGCTGAAACTGGAACGTTTATAATATGTTGATTTGTATATTT
>NC_056600.1:3309389-3319389 GCF_018340385.1 Cyprinus carpio | reverse complement strand
TTTCTGGATGAGTCTGGAAACCCCCCACCTGAGACGGACGAGAAAAGCTGCAGATAAAAGTTTCTAACCCAACAATAAGACCGAAAACCTGTAAGCTAAATACAGTTACACTGGCTTTCATAAAACCACGCACTTCCGCTGCACTCTCTGCGTATTACACGGGGTTTATTTGTTTTTATTTTATTTTGATTTGTTTTACTAAACAATACATGAAATACACCTCACATTTGTTATACATGTTATAATAAAATGTAACAACATTATACAAATGTTTTCATTAGATGTCACGTGGTACAACCATCACGTACAGAAACCGTGATTATATTAATTTACAACTTAAACATTATTTGAAATAAATTTCCCAAAAGTATATAGCTATATGAACAAATATGTTTTTTTTTTTGTTTGTTTGTTTTTTTTGTGAATATATGTATCATATCTAACAGGTAGAATCAATTTATTGTGTTTTAGGAAATCATAATAATAATGTTAAACGCCAACGTTTTATCTAGAAATTCAGTCTTTTGATAAATGTTTCTACATCACTTAGATTTTTTTAAAAAAGAAAAAGTACAATACCTGTTTCAAAGTATCTCAAGTATGAATTTATAATTTTATACTAATTTAAATGATTCATTTTTTATTTCAGTCAGATTTTCGAAGAAACTTTCAAATAACTAAAGAATTTCATATTTGCATCTAAATTTATTTTGATAGTGTTTTATAACACAACTATGATTGTAATTTACTTGAAGTGGAAATAAATTAATATTGAATGCATTGTATGGGTCAAAATGATCGATTTTTCTTTTATGCCAAAATCATTAGGATATTAAGTAAAGATCATGTTCCATGAAGATATTTTGTAAATTTAATACCCTAAATATATCCCCAAAACTTAATTTTTTATTAGTAATATGCATTGCTAAGAACTTAATTTGGACAACTTTAAAGGCGATTTTCTCAGTATTTTGATTTTATTTTTTATTTTTCTCAGATTCCAGATTTTCAAATAGCTGTATCTCAGCCAAATATTGTCCGATCCTAAAAAAAAAAAAAAAAAAAAAAAACAATACATCAATAGAAAGCTATGCATTCAGATGAAGTATGACTGGTTTTGTGGGTCACATTTAGTGTCGAGCACGTGGAGGCATTCATAATAAGCGCGACGTCACGCTCGCTCCTCCCCGCGCGCGCGCTCCCGATCAGCTTCCAGCAGTTTAGTTTGTCGATCCGGTTGCCGAAAGCCTCCGCGTTTCATCCGCTTCCCGTCGCTCAAACCCGGCCAGACCGCGCGCAGACGATCGGAAACGATGGCTGCGATGACTTCTGACGGTTCCGAGCAAGAGTCGCCGAACCCTGGCGAACAAAACGGCGACGGGAGCGAGTCGGGCCTGCGCGCCGCCGATCCGGAACCGGCCGTTAAGATGGACGCGGCGGAGATCGACGAGAAGCCCAACGGACGCGAGTCTACGGAGCCAAAAACGGAGGAAGCCACGCGGGGAAACGGCGGCAACGACGAGGATGGCGAGACCGAAGCGGAGCCGGAGAAAGAGCCGCAGAAGAGCCCCGGCGGCGCGGACGGAACGGCGGAGCGGATGAAGGGAGAACAAAGAGAGGAGGAGAGCGCGTCTCCACCGGCGGAGAAAAACAGCGGTAACGGCGGAGGAATGAAGAGGCGAGCGAGTCTGGAGATGATGAGCTCGTCCTCGGACGGAGAGCCGCTCAGCCGCATGGACTCGGAGGACAGGTGCGCGCGCAACAGACATTTAACCGACACATTCAGCTTAATCAGTCGTTTAAAGGGTTAGTTTACAAAAAATTTAAATTTGGTCATTAATTAACGTTACTCACCCTCAAGTCGTTCCAAACCCCCTTCGCACGTCTTCGAAACACAAATGTGACCTAAAACCAGTCATAAGGGTCAGTTTGATGTAATTGAGATTTATACATCATCTGAAAGCTGAATACATAGCTTTCCATTGATGTGTGGTTTGTTAGGATCGGACAATATTTATAATCAAAAATTAAGTTTTGATATTTAATGTACAAAATATCTTCACAGTATATGATCTTTATTTAATATCCTAATGATTTTGGCATAAAAGAAAAATCGATCATTTTGGGCATTGCTACAAATATACCTGTGCTACTTAAGACAGCTTTTGTGCTCCAGGGACACAAATGAAGATGTTTCTGATGAAATCTGAGAGCTCTCTGATCCTGCATAGACAGCAACTCAACTGCAGTGTTCCCAGGCTCAGAAACGTGGGTAACACCGTCCATGTGACATCAGTGGCTCAACTTCTACTTTGCGAAGCTACAAGAATACTTTTTGTGTGCAAAGAAAACAAAAGTGACAAATTATTAAACAATTCTTCTCCCCGAGTTACAGTCTTTCGCCATTTTGGAGAGTACCACGATGCATCTGTGCACTTTCCCCAGAACATAATCAATGGATGCATCCTGAAAAATTGCACTTTTGATGTTATTCCATCGAGAAATCAGTGTTATAGTAATTAAATATTCGTTTAGTTATCACCAAAACTCGTTCTATTTTGTTGTTGATCGTGAAACCGTTACGCTGCCTCGGACGCCTGTCCAAAATCAGTTTCATGAGGTACCTTTGTGCAAAAACGCTGCCTGCAAAGTCATTGCCTCATAAGGCAGCGAGGCAGAAAGTCAACTGTCTAGGCTTCCGGACGCAGCCAAAGTAATCAGCGTTGTTTACGTTCAGGAGAAAACAACACTGATTACGCATGTGCCGTGGCACTCTCCAGAATGGTGGAAGACGGTAACTCGAGGAGGAGAATCGTTGAATAAATTATTTTTGTTTTCTTTGCGCACATAAAGTACTCTCAAAGCTTTGCAAAACTGAAGTCAAGCCACTGAAGTCACATTGCTGTCTTCGGAGGGCTCTCAGATTTCATCAAACAATAGCTTAATTTGTGTTCGGAAGACGAATGAAGGTCTTACGGCTTTGGAACGACGTGAGGGTGAGTAATTAATGACAGAATTTACATTTTTGGCTGAACTTACCCTGTAATATCAGGTCTGCTTGAAACATGACGTGTTTTATGTGGTGTTTGGATAAATACTCCACTCTCTGAAGTGAGAAATGTGTAGCTGAACAATTAGACTGAGCCCAAATGAGATGACCATACATTTGTGACAGTTTAGACCAGAAATAATAATAATAATGGCAGAAATAACGACTATATTACTAACAATAATTCATGTAATATTCATGAGGCTTATTGTATAGTCTTATAGTCATATTTTCTGTTGACTTATTATTTTGGCATAAAGCAGAAATTAAACAAATAATATCGGTTCTGCCAATTCTTGGTATAACCGTAAAAATAACAAAAATATATATATATATTTAGAAGACATATTTTGTAGTCTTATATTATTTCCAATCAGTTATTTTGTCAAAAAGCTGAAATTAAATATCTGTTCTGAAAATGTGGTGTAACCGTAAAAAGTACAAAAAAATGCATGTTTATAAGCCATTTTGTATAAGCTTATGTCATTTAGTTATTTTATCAAAAGCAGAAGTTAAATAATATGGTGCAAACTGCAAACACATGGTGTAATCATCAAAAAAAAAAAAGTCACAATATTCATGAGACATTTATAATCGTATGCTAAATAAATTAGTTACTATTAGTTATATTGTTAAAAAAGAAGAATTTAAATATATGTTCTGCAAAAACGTGGTGTGGCCATCAGAAAAGTACAAAACAATCATAATATTCATAAGGCATATTGTAGTTTTATGGTCATTTATTTTTACTACTAGTTATTTTATCGAAAGCAGAAATTAAACGAATAATATCCCTTTTCAAAATACATCATATAACCATCAAAAAAGTACAAAAAGATCATTATATTTATAAGACCTTGTATAGTATTTTGGTTATTTATTTTATGTTTACTTAGTTATTTTTTCCAAAAAGCAGAACTTAAATATGTTCTACTCAGTTGTCAGACACTTGTGTATGTCATATAATGCAATGTTTATCAATATTTTCATTATTACTGTTATTGTAATTTAGGCAGTTTTATATATATATATATAATAGTTTTATATATATATATATATATATATATATATATATATATATATGCCGAGTTGTTTTGAAATCTGAATGGTTGCAAATGTATTTTCATGTTTCATATAAGTTAGCAAGAAGTTGAGTTATCTAAACTACACATTACATAAGCTGCTTCACCTGTAAATACAGTTTTTGTTTTCTTTTGAAACACCAAAGGGTGCCATGTATCTGCAGATGTGATAAGTGTCATGAGCTCTGGTGTCAAAATGCAGAAATAAAACCATTAAAACTGGTTTTGCAAATCACTTATTGGACACTTAAAAGTAGTGTGTAAATCATAAAAAAAGCAATGTTTATCAATCTTTTTTTTTAAGTTTCTATTCATGTTATTTGTTTAGTTATTTAAATGGTTGCAAATATAAGCTGCACTCGTCACTCGACAAGGTTTAATTAAACAACACATTATTTAAGTTACTTCACATGCAAATACTGTTTTTGGGTCGGTTTCTTTAGAAACCCATCAGTTGTCAAGAAGCAGTATACATTTGTATTGGCGATGAAATAACATGAGCATATTTTTAGTGTTTACATTTATATTACAACAATCCCAGATGCATTTTAATCATATTTCTGAGTCTTGCCATTTTGTCACTTTAGCAACTAATTAATCCAAAGTATTTCTATACCATGAAACTCATTTAAGTGTCTTTGTCACAGAAACACAAGGAGGGGTTAGTCAGAATGACTCTGTCACGCTCACTTTCATTGTATGAAAGACAGATCCAGTGAAAGTGCGATTGAGCCGCGGTCACCATTCAAGTCATTTCAGAACTTAAAGAATCGGTTAGCTGTTCATCAGCACAGACAGCAGTTATTGGCCCGAGAGGTTGATGTCGGCCTGTTTGTGCCTTATCAAGTCAAGCGCTTTGCTTTGAACTGCTTTTACGTCATCCAGCGTGCTCGGACCCATGAGACCTTTTGCCATCTTTCCAGATCTCCAGGATAATGTGGGTGTGTTTTATGGCCCCCTCTGTTGAGCTGCTGGATATCATCTGCCTTTATCATGCCAGGGAGGCTCTTTTATTATTTGTCTGACTCTAAAGGCACGGGAAAATGGATTCCTCGTCGTCCTGTAGATGGCCTGGCTCGCAGCACATGGGAAATCTCCATAGACTATACGCAGGCACGGTGAACACAATGTTTCAGGTCAGCCCAGGGGTGGAGGCAGAGAAAGAGGAAATGTGTGTGTGCTGATGGGATTCCCTGCTCTGTGCCAAACGTGCTGCTTTGTGAAGCTTTCACTGGGAATAAAGCTCTTAAAATCCAAGCGGAGGCCCTGAGCCTTGCTGTTTGGGCAGCTGGAGGGGTTGAATGTAACTTTTGTGCAGGACATCTGGGAGAGTATGACCCAGACCACACGACAACTGGCAGATCAGATGAGATGTGCTTTTAAAGTGTAGCTCAGGCATCATTTGGAAATGTTCGTTGTCCTCAGTTCAGATCCACAAGTACGGTACTCCAGGCTATTAATCACAAACCGGCACAGAAATTATATTTCTGTTAAAGGGATAGTTCACCCAAAAATGATAATTCCATGATTTACTCATCCTCAAGTTATTCCAAATCTCTGTATGGGTTTCTTTCTTCTTTTGAGCACACAAGATTTTGGTGACCAAAGAGTTTGTGGTAGCCATTGATCTCCATTGTATGGAGAAAAAAAAAGTACTATGGAAGTCAATAGCAACCATTAACTGTTCAACAAGAAACTCATACAGGTTTGGAACAACATGAAGGTGACTAAATGATAGAATTTTTTATTTTTTGGGTGAACTAACCCTTTAAGTGACAATATTTGACCACTGGCAGCATTTTCAGCACAACAATGGCATAATTTTCAGTGCCTTTATTCTCAACCAGAGACTAATGTAAACAAATCTGATTGGCTATTGCATTAATGCACCCAACATGTGTAATTGGTTATAATGCTGCAAAAACAAAGAAATCTTTGCTTCGACGTGAGCAGGTCTAAATATAATGAGTCAGTCGACACTTCATTCAATTTCACCTTAATCACAACAGTCGTGATAAATTTAGTTTCATTGTACACAGGCATTTTTAGTCTCCTTGTCTTCAATTTGAGGAGCGTTTTTGTTCATTTTGGTGGCAATTTATGCCTGAAGCCACTATTAATTTTCAGCCCTGATCACACATCATTTTGGTAATTTGTTAAATTGTCAATTATGATTTTGTTTATGCATAAAAGTGCCATTTAACATCCCATGGATCCCTTGGAGCACAAAAGGAGATTTTAGGTGAAACTGTTCTTTGTGAACTGGGTCTTATAATGAGCTTTGCATGATGAACAGACCTAAATATATGTAGTTATAATCTAAATATCATCAAGGTTCGATGTCGATGCCAGTACATCAGGTGTGACAGCTTGAATATGTGAAAGAGCAAATTTGAGTTTTGAGAGCAGGGGAACTCCGTTTACTTTTTTGTTTCCGTTACGTTTGAGTAAAAGCAGGTGTTAATTGTTTGCTCGTCCTCCTCAGCCAGTTTAGAAATGAAATCTCTCACGTACATTTGTAATGTCTGACGGCTCCTGCACTTTGGCCTAAAGAATTCAAAGACCCACGTGTTGAGGTTTTAACCCACTCTGTGGTCTGTCATGAGTAAAGAGACCAGCTGCTTCTGCTTTCAGATAAAAATCAAAAACTGCTGCTAATATCTGTCAGATGTCAGACGCTTAAATACAACTGTTTAGTGACCCAATGAATGCATAGAAGTCTGAAATATTAATGTATTTCATGTTAGTATTTATTTTTAGTGGAGATGAACAAGTCAAGCATTACTATTGTTCATTCTTGTGGAAATTTGAACAAGTCCCTCATGCAAACTATTGAATGTTAGCGCATGCACCATTTATGTGCATTCTTCAGATGATGTAAAAATCCAGTTGGAGGATTTTCATCAAAAAAAATCACTGACGTACCTGTGGGTTTTGCAGCTGTAAACACTTTATCACTTCATCAGTAGTCAGACTGGCAGTTGGAGTTTGTCTCTGTGATTACCCAGCATCCTGTTCTCTGGCACATCCTGAGATTTAGCGTCAGTTGTGGGCACTGAAGTCTGAAAGGAACCAACAGATGGAAGTGTGTGCGAGCCCCTCCTCTCCCCTCAGGAGCCATTCACTCACATTCACTGGAGTGCATGGTGTTTTACTGCGGCAGTTTACCGCTGTCCTCTCCCACTCTGCACAGCTGCACGCTGAAAAGATCACTATTACAGCATTTGTGTGCCACGGTTAGGCGGTCGCCCTGCTGCACTGGCCTCATTTACCGCACACAAAGACTCATGGTTGTTAACGTGGGAGCTGCATTGCAGGAGGATTTGCCACAAAAAGTCATAATTTTAAGTTTCTGTACAAGTTATTCTTAATCAGTCGCTCCTTGTTTGATTTTTTTGTGTTGTACTGCTTATCAGTGCCACAACCTGTCATTTTCAACCTCATCATGTCCATCTTTGTATCTGGGGTTTTGTGGATGTAGATGATATTTTAGTGGATATTCATTACTACAGTGGGATTTAATCCTTAAAACATTGTTAAAGGGCATTAAAATGTTTCCAATAGTAATTTTGATATTCAAATATCAGCATAAACTCCAAGATTACTGTCATATCAGTCAGCGAAGAATAAAAACACATGAGGTGCACCTCTAAACTTAATAGATTTCTGAATGAAACTTGGTTTTCTTTGTACAAAGTCATTGTTTCTGTGTTTCAGTATCAGCAGCACTCTCATGGACATGGAGAGCATCGCATCCAGCGGTCGTTCTACCCCAGCTATGATGAACGGGCACGGCGGGGCGTCTTCCTCCTCCACTAAGGGCTCATCTTACCCCTGCTGCTGGGATCAGTGCCACATGCTGTTCAACAGCAGCCCGGACCTGGCTGAACACATCCGCGGAGTGCACGTGGACGGACAGCGCGGCGGGGTTAGTATGTGTGTGTGCATGCTCATTTTATGCCCCAAAAGGTATTTAAGCCGTGTTAAATGTGGCTTTGCATTAGAAGCAAACACGCATTTTTAAAGCAAAGTATTTTACAAAAAAGATGTTTTGCATGTTTGAAATGTCTAAATTAGGGATGCACCGGTTGACCGGCCATAAATCGGAACCGGCCAGTTTTTGCTTAAAATACGTTTTTTGGTCTTTTCCGGCCGATTTTTCTGGAAGTGCGCCCGCGTGCACAGACTACATTGTAATCATTCGCTATCATGTCATTTGTGTGGCAGTATTTCGAAATCTGTGTGCAGGACACGGGCAGCCGTTCAGCACTGGAAGTGCAGAGCTACATGTCTGAGGCACAGATAGCAGGAAGCGAACAGCTGTTGGTGTACTGGCGCACAAATAAGAGCCCCTTTCCTGCACGAAATAAAGCTGCGCGATCGTACTGTAGCTGTCCGCGCCCTACACAAGTGGAGATAGTGAAGGGATGTTCAGCTCAACTTCTCGCGTGTTGGATGAGAAACGAAACTGTCTAAACTGAATTTTTTTTTTTTTTTTTAAAGTAGAACTTGCATACACGTTTGAAAAGCCAGAAGTAAAAGTCAGTTCTGTATAGGATGATTATTTTTATTTTACCTTTAAATTACATCGACTTAATTTGATTTAAAAATCACCTGCTGTAGCACATTGAAAAAAAGTGTTTCATTCATCCAATTAAAACATTTTAGGGTAATGAATCACATCTATATATTTTTTTAACTTGAGACAATAGTTATTTATTTTTCATTGGCTCAAGTAAAAAATATAGATGTGAATCATTACCCTGTTTTTTTTTTTTTTTTAATTGGATAAATGAAACACTTTGCATCTTTGTTTTATTCGCACCAACATTATTTGATTTTAACATTTTGGAATAATGTATTTATATAGCATACTTTTATTTAGTCTCACTGGTAAAGATCTTTTTTTTTTTTAATTTAAAACCAAATTTAAAAACTAAAATACTGAATGCTGATTAAGAAACATCTTCTTGAATGTGTGTTGATTGTGTTGTTTGGATTGTAGAACTATGCAGTTATTGCCTTTAATTTCACATGGTTACAGTTAATCTTTTAATTTAAGGCCAGTTCTATGTAGTTTCAACACAATTCAAAAATAAAGGCTAAATGCTGATGTCTGTACCATCTATGTTTGTATTGAATGTAGGCTACTTACTGTGCAGTCACTCCCGTTAATTTCAGATGGTTACGGTTATCGTTTTCAATAGCCAAAAGCCAGTTTGGCCTATTAAATACCAAATAAACATCTTGTTTATGCACACTTTCCTTCTTTCTTGTTTGTTGCTTAAAGATTAAAAAAAAATCGGAAATCGGTATCGGAATCGGCCATGAAAAATCATGATCATGCATCCCTAGTCTAAATGCTTTTTGAGACATGTAAAGAGTGAAATTGTTGCATTGCTCACTGTTTGCACGCAGGTTTTCGTGTGTCATTGGAAAGGCTGTAAGGTGTATAACACACCGTCCACCAGTCAGAGCTGGCTGCAGAGACACATGCTCTCACACAGCGGAGACAAACCATTTAAGGTCAGCCTTTCTGCGCACGCACGCACACACACACACAAAATGTAATTAATTTTTGTATTTTTTTTTTTCTATTTTAATTGTAATCAGTTTTTTTTTCTTGTTTTAAGCAGTTTTTTATCTTGTTTTGTAGTTTCCATTTTATTCAATTGTATTTTATTAAATTTAAATTACTATAAAATTTAAATCTATAAAAAAAAATCTTAAAACGTTAAGCTTTTAAAAAGATTGCAAATGCAAAAGTACTTAACCTTCAAACCCCAAGATTTTAAAAGATTTAAAAATTTTCAAACTTACAGCTTGTTAAGCTATTTTAAATATTCAGACTAGGCTTTCTCAAGTCAAC
>NC_056600.1:3226889-3304389 GCF_018340385.1 Cyprinus carpio | reverse complement strand
GATTTTGTTAATCATGGTTAATATTATGTATCCAGATTTAATTACACCGGAAATTAACAGTCTAGCATGTTGCATTCTGGGACATCCTATGCAATGTGTCCTGGTTGTACACTGCACGTTTTGACATGTGTAGTATGTTGAGTGCATTGCATTATACTATAGGATATAGTATCCTGTGCAGTATTTTCTGGTTGTTTAGGATTCAATATCCCACAATATATATTGCTCAATATACTACAAAATCTGGGAACTCGTATTTGACATAGTATATGTTGCACATGTGTTATATACTGCACTTTTTGATGTAGTATGTTGAGCACATTGGATTATAGTGTATATAGTATCCTATGCATGATAGATCATGCTGTTATGTAGAATGCTGTATCACACAATGCAATGTGTTTGGCCTACTACAAAATGTGGTATGTAGTGAGCGCTGGTTGAATGCGGCACATTTTCACACTTGTAGTATGTTGAATGAATTGCTAGATCCCTCAATGCTCAATATACTACACAATGTTGTTTGAATACTGCTCATTATTATGTTTAATTCATTGTATTATACTGTATAGGCTATAATATCCAATGCAATGTGCTCTGGCTGTGTAGGATCTGTTAAGCCTACTACAAAATCATATTTTGTATACTATGTTGTGTGCACTAGTTGTGTATTGCACATTTTGTTAAATGTTGTATATTAAGTACTTTGGATTCCACTAAAGGATGTAGTATCCTACGTAGTGTGCTCTGTTACTGTAGGATATTAGATCCCCAAAATGATGTGCCTAGCATACTACAAAATACAAGACATTGTTTATATAGTATGTTGTATACTGCTCATTTTGAAACATTTAGTATGTTGAGTGCATAGCATTATAAAGGAGGATATAGTATCCTATGCAGTATCCTTTGGTTGTGTAGGATACTAGATCATGCAATGCAGTGTGCTCAGCATACTACAAAATATGAGACGTCATACATAGTATACTATGTCACATACTGCTCATTTTGACATGTAGTATGTTAAGTGCTTTGCATTATAGGATGTAGTATCCTATGCAGTGTGCTCTGGATGTGTACTATGCTATATCCCACAATGCAGTGTGCTTGGTATTTACTACAAAATCTGGGACGTTGTGTATAGTATATGCACATTTTGACATACAGAACATTTGTATTCTATGTACAAAATGCATACTGCATGCTACTTAATTACTGAATGCGTTCTGTCAAAAAATGGCCTATATTAAATTCCTTTCCTTTCTGATGTGCACAGACTTCCAGACGCCTGGGTCAGTGAGAGCGACCGTCCCCAGCTGAAGACCAAAGTGGTCCACCTCTCCCAGCTTCCTCAGGACACGGCGGTTCTGTTGGACCCCAACATCAACAGGTGATCTACATTAGCAGCTCACTCAAACTTTACCCGAAACGTTAAGAGCGAAGGAGCCGTCAACTTCTTCCACGCGTTCGGGCCACGGGAGCAACTGAAGACGCTTTCTGAATTTCTCCAGCAGATGGCGCAGACGTCACTGCATCCAGAACCCAAACATACGCTCCCAAACTCACGTGGGTGGGAGATCAATAACCTTCGATCCAAGAGAAGACGTGAATTAAAGCTGACGATACAATCGGCCCGGGTCACATGCTCTAAACTCACCTTTGACCCTCTCCCACAGACGTACATGGCGATTCCAGGATTGTTTCCCTCGTTAGAGCTGCTGTTAATTGATTGTAATACATCATTTGTTTTGTTTATTAGCCTGCAGTAGGAGTTTATTTACCCAGACTCTCGCACTGGCGTGGAATGTGATGCATTCTGAGCATGTGGTCAAGGCGAAGGCTTTGTGGGCGGAAGCGCTTGTATTCATGCATGTTAATGACAGCATGGATGTCTTCAGCTCCCCACGCGGCGCTAAATAACAGGACAGATGCTGGTCATCTTCAGGGCTCTGGCGTGCTCTGATGAGCATCTTTATGCATCGTTTTGCCGTACAGAAATGCAATTGGAAATGACGTGGTTGTGCGTTTATGTGTGTGTGCATGGTACTAAAGCAGGTTCTGCTTGTTTTCAGGATGTTTTTCTAGAAGACTGGGTGGGGAGGGCGGCTTCTGTCAGCGCCTGCTGACGTACCCAAACCGAAGTGGACGCACGGATCTTTTGAGACGGGACTTATTTCCCTTTGCTTTTTTCCCCTCCACTTTCTCCTTTTTTTTTCTTTTTAATGCTCCGAGCCTGCCAAAGCATGCAGTGAATTTTTAATGTGTGTTTTTATCCCTTGAAGAGGAAAAAAGGCACAAAATTGTGAACTGAGTCGGTGCTGGATTTTAACTGTCTGGGAGGATGTGTTGTACACCACGGTTTTGATTTTCCTTCCCTGCGTCCTCAGCTCTGCTGATTATCTTATGCTTTTTTTCATCGAGAAAGTTCCCATGTAAATATTCCAGGAGAATTGTAATATATTTTTGTACTGTGGAAATTTTACTGTACTGTAGATAGATGTAATAAGCCACAAGCTGACAGAAAACATAATTGTACAGAATGTGATAGTTAATAGGTTTGGATGATGTGAATGCTTCCATAGACATTTTTGCGTGTTTTTCCTTCCCTTAGTTTTTTATTTTTAACTGAGATTTTTTTTTTCCTGAACACGCTCACAGACTCTTATAACTGCTGCTCCAGCTACTGATGATGATGATGATGATGATGATGGGATGTTATCATCCTCCGTCTGCGCCATTTGTGCGTTCTGCTCAAGCCAAGGAGTAATGGTGCTAAAGCTAACACTAGCGTTTAGGCTAATGCACATAGGAGAACTATAGGATCAATAATGATGGTGCTTCTTAGATCATGTACTTAATAATAATCCCTTGTTTCCCGTACTTACAGATCATACTTCTGTCTTTGTAGTAAAGTTGAAATTATATAAAAATGTTTTTTTGTTTTTTTTTTTTTTTTTTTTTTTTTTTTTTTGGGTTGCTTGTTTGTTTGAGTCTTCAGGTTTGCAGCTAACGCAGATTCTTGCTCCTATAAACCTTGTGTTTCTCACACAGGGCTGTTGTTTATTAGCAGTGAGGAGGCCAGGGGCATCTGGGAGTCATTTTATTGGGGTAGATTTGCAAGCGTTGACACGGAGGCCGTCTGCCAGGACCTTTAGCTCAGCGTCAGAGCCGCACACATGCCCTCTCAATATGACTTGCTGGTTTAGTCGACACCTGACTGTGGGTTTTTGACTTTATTCTCTCATTCTCACCTATTGTTGCACTCGCTTTGGGTTTTCAGTCATTATAAATTAGCTCACATCTTCATTCAGGGTTTCTGCAGGTCTTAAAAGTTGTCCTCCCACATATTAAGGCCTTAAAATGTTTTTTTTTTTTAAGGTCTTGGATATTTTTGTTTTCCAATATGAATATCTAAACATCCCTGAGTCACGATAAATTTAACTGAGATGCAAAATGACATTAGAAGTCTTATTTTTGGAGAAAAAGCACAAAATGATCAGGTTTGCTCAAAACAACAACAAATATCTGCCAAAAATAGTTCATTGACCAATATTTGTTTTTGTTCTAATCATAAATTGAAAATGAATTCGAAGGTAATGTAGATCTTTTGAAAGTTGTATTTTAAAATCTTGAAATATTGCTAATACAACTTATTGTGACGTTTGGATCAAAGACTAGATGTCCCATTTTGGTGTGCACATCAAATATACATATTTATGTGTACATTTTTTATATACATATAAAGCATATTAAATGCACAAAGTGTCTACTTTAATGCTTCCTAACTTTTTTTGTGAAAATAAAATAAAGTTGAAATAATGTTACATTGTCATACATATTTATTTATTCAGCCTAAAAGATTAATTTATATATTTTTATTTTATTTATAAATGAAACAACACTTATTCTGACCTGTACTTATTAAAACATATAAAAGAAAAGTCATACTATTTTAAATGATTAAAAACAGGCAGATGGGTAAATCCTAGAGGTTTGAAAGATTGTGGTAAAAGACTTAAAATGACAATTAATTTTGGGGGGCTGAAATAGTATTGTAATGTCATCTAATGATTATTTTTATAAATATGCCTGAGATTTTTTGGTATATAAACTCTCCTTACACTAAATGACATTTAAGTGTGTGTCTTCTGTCAATCATGTCAAAAATGTATGATAGTCATTATTTTTCTTCTTGGATAAAAATACAATTAAACAGGACACATTCTATTGTATGAAAAAAAAAAAAAAGCTGTTTTAGACTTTTGTTGTTTGATGCTTGAAAACCCCTTTTCATCTATGACCCATTTACATTTAGAGAACATATTGACATACTGTGTTCCCTTCATTGTCTTAAGATCTTTAAGAATTAAATTTACTTTCATCAAACCTGCAGAAACCTTGTTATTAGTGTGGAGTTTATTATAAGAGCTACAGTGTTTTGTTTTTTGGTGAAGAGCGTTGGTTTGGTTCTTGATTTTTTTTTTGTTGTTGTTGTGGTGTTGTTGTTGTAGTCCGCTTTCTCCTTCAATATAATCAAACGTGTAGTTTGTATTTGGGTCTGTGTTTGACTTTCCAAATGAGCTTTTATAGTCTAACGTACCACTGAGTAACAAGCGCGTCTTAATTGCGAGTAATACACAACAGCTGCGGTCTGTCAGAGCGTGTACAATGGGACTGTTTGTCCTAAAGAAACTATATAATCAGAGCTGCACATGACTCCTGTGCTTTAGTTTATTTATTTATTCTTCAGGAGAAAATACAGCCTCCCCTATATCTGCGAAACCACCAAGAGAATAAAGGTGAGATATTAAATAAATTAAAAAAGTGCTAAAGGGGAAGTCTTTGTAATGTCTGCACCACTAGTGGTGTAAGTGAATTTCAACAACAAAGTTTCTAGGGTTTTGCTGTATTAGGCATGTTTCATAAATTACTTCATGCAATAAATAGTGTTGGCCATCTTCTCTTGCAGAATGCTTTTTTATTTTTTTTTTTAAAGATAGATATTTTAAAGTTTTAAGCTGCTATTTTGGTGTCACAGTTTGGTAAAAGGTTGGGGGAAAAGTCTAATTTTAAAATATTGTAGTTTGTGAACATATTTTGAATTTGTATATTTTTCCCGCTGCATATTTCAGAATGTAGCACAACAAATCTATACTGTATCAACGTTAACAAACACATGCCATACAGCATGACTTTGATTGTTTTTTTTTTTTTTTTTTCCTTTGTTTTCTTTCATTTCTGCTCGATGTGCAACAACAGCTCCAATCCATAGCCTGCATTCATTCCTCTGTAAAGTGGGCTGTAAATAGGTAAGGTGTTCGCCAGTGTTTTTAAGTTTAATGTGCACACATCACAATCCAGTTAACGGCACTAAAAAGAACGTCTGTAGGAACTCAGATTTCCTGACGGCAGGTTTTATTCGCTGATGACTCAGTATGTGATGCTGAATATAAAAGGTGCTTCTATACAGAAGTTTTAGGCTTATTTTTTTACCGTTAGTTTGTTTTGATTGGACGGTTATAGCATTTACAGTTGCTTTGAAATTCTAAATGTTACTTTGATTTTTATAAGATTCAAAGAATACTTGCATTACAGTACATGGCTTAACTGGTGAAGAAAATCATATGCATTCATATTTGTGCTGTTCCGTCAGATTGCACAAATATATGCCCATATAGATGTTTTTATTTTGGTATGGCTATATTCAGCTCCTGAAGCGTCTTGACTGCTTTGTTTTCACGCTGTTATGCCATTAGCGCTAATGCTTTCTCTCCAGGGCCTTTGAAGAGAAGGTAAGCAAGTGACCTAAATCTGTTTGTAGCACAAGCGAGAGCATATTTCACTCCAGCTCTGATTCTGCCGTGCTGTTAAGGGTCCATTTACATCCATTCCCTCACACGCTTTCTCCCCTGACAAACCTCCCGCGTGTTTCTCACGGTTGACGCGCTCGTGTGGGTCTTATTGAAGCCTTTGGGAGGGATGAAAAGGGAAATATATCTAATAACTAATGGAGACAAGAGTGCACTTTTCTCGTAGTAACAGGCGCTCTCTCACTCAGATTCCGGCTCTGTTTCAAAACTTCTCTAGTTTATGTCCTATATAGGAGCTACCTTCTAAGGCAGCATGCAAAATGAAAAAAACCTAACGAGGGACTGATGTGGATGAATATGTGAGAATAGATTGGATGTGACTGAGTGTGAGTGGTATTTGTGTGCTATTTATGTGCTATTTATAAAGTTGTGTTTTATGATTTAATATTTAACTGCTGTTTTATAATAGTTCTTTTGAGATTTTATATATATAATATTTGTCCTTTTATTATCTCAACTTATTTTAAGTTATTTTTAAATTATTTTTATTGTAGCTTAATTTCAGTGTGCATAAATTATTTTGTAGTTAATAATACTGTTTCTATTGTGAAGCCAACATTTAGCTTTTCATTTTTAGTAATTGTAGTAGGCCTACTTCCATTTTTTTTTCCAAAATTTCTGTTACTTTCATTTCTACTAGTTCTTCATCTAATATTTGTTAATTATTTACATTTTTAGTTAATAACACTGCTCCTTTTGTTAAATAAAATTTAAACTTTATTTTTGTTTCAATAATTTTAGTACTTAAACTTTTGAGTTAGTTGCCAAGGCAACATTTTTAAATTATTAAAGTTTTTCATCTAATGTTTTTTATGTATATTTTACATATTATTTTAGTTTACGTAATTTTAGCTTTATTTTATATTTAATTTCATTTAAGTTTATATTGAGCATTTATATCAGTTTTAATTTTAGTACTTAAGATTTTTTGCATTTAGTTGCTGAGGCAACATTTCAATAACTATTTTAATCTAACATATGTGTGTGTTTTTCCCCATGTGTTTAAGTTTTAGTTAATAATAACTGATCTTTATGTGGGGTGCATTGGAGATTTTGCCATAAGCATGTTACAAAGCAATGCATTAAGCACAAAAATTTGTCTTTTTTTTTTTATTTGATACTCTTCAGTAGTGCAACTATGATTCCTTAAAATGCTGTCTTGGTAGCCGACTCGATAGGTTTTGGATCAGAGCTCTTGGTCTCAAAGCATTACTCAAATCCTCGTTCCCTCAGCATCAGTCATGCTTTACAGTGATCTGACCTCTCTGTCTCCATCTCCTTTTGTTTTTGTTGGGTTTCCCCACCGTATCATCATATTGGAGTCAGTTTAAAGGCTTTGATTTTGTTTGATTTAAATGAAACCAGTAGGTTATTGGACTCCTTAATCGTCCGGAATCAGGATGTAACTTTATTTTGACTTTCCTTTCCTGCTCTGACAGATTAATACATCAGCGTTCAAGAGTGCCTCCGTTTTCAACAACGTCACGTACAGCCAGACTTGAGGAGTAACAGAATACTTGGACCTGTGTTACATAATCAGGATAGGAAAAGGTATCAATGTTTCATTAGTTACTTAAATGTAATCATCATGCCAAATTTAGTAGAAAAGGAGGTTGTAAGCAGGTTTCCATTTTCATAACGATTAAAGAAGAAATACAGCAGTACGATCCTGACAGACAAAATGAGCCACCATTTAGAGTACTACATTGATTGCTACACTACGACTGAATGACTTTACCATCTGACCTTGTGTATTTCTATTTTGTTACAGTAAATTGCCTTTTTGCATACTTCTGCACCATTCTATAATTTGTATTGCACAGTAAGTAATGCGAGTAGTGTTTTAACACAAAAGATGCAGTGAAACATGAATTTTGGATATATATATATTATATATATATATATATATATCTATATATATATATAGCTATATATATATATATATATATTATATATGATTTCAGCTTTTCTTACATAGCAGAAGAAAAGCCCAATGTGCTAAAACTAATTGTAGCTGTGTTAAACAACTGTTTAAATTTTATAAAAGCAATTGCATTAATTGCTCTGTTAAAGCTGGCACTGTGAAACAGTTTAAATCATCATTTGTACACTCATTATAGGGTTTTAGTGCATGTGATGTTGTGTTGTCTTGGCAACAAAGTTGTAAAATTGGATAACTGCACACAGTTTACTACTGAAATATAAATATTTTAACATCCCCATTTACTCCATTTTGAAGTCTCACTGAAACCGATTTTTGGTAGGCAGAAACAAATGTTAATTGATGTATCGAACATAATCATTTTGATGTATTGTATTGATCATAATCTGGGGAACTGTTTCTTTTTCTTCACCATTTGAAAAGTGAATATTTGAACTGATGATGACGCTATAGTGTTGGTTCTAGACACCTCAAACTTGAAGGTGTTAGATCTAGAGATTACTGGTCAGATTACCATTCAGAATATCACTAGATGTGTACCAAATTTCATAATTTTCCTGCTTGCGGTTCATAGGGTTGCCACTGACTTCCAATAAGAAGGTAAAAACCAACAGATTCAACAAGGCCTATAGTGTTTTTGTTGGTAGTTTATAGAGTTGGTTCTAAAGACCTCAAAATTTGGCCAAATTACTATTTAGGAACAGCACTTGTGGTTCAAAGAGTTGCCACTGATTCCCATTAAAGAAGAAAGAAAGAAAGAAAAACAATAGATACTCTAGGGGCTATGGCATCTTCGGTGCTTGGCTCCTAATAAATTGAGTTAGTCAGCATTATGCACAAATCACTTGTCTTGAGTTTACAGTTTAGCTTCTATTGCAAGTGTCTCACTGTAACCCAGATTTTTCGTAGGGAGAAACAAATTGTTGCTTTTCCTAAAGGATTCAAAAGATAAAACCATTTGAAAAATAAATTTTGGAACCAGCCGTGGTGCAATAGAGTTGGTTCTAGAGACCCCAAAGTTGGTCAGATTACTATTCAGACATACCACTAGAAGTGTACCAAATTTCATAATTTTGCTGCCTGCGGTTCATAGGATTGCCATTGACTTCCATAAAAAAAAAGCAACAGATATAACCTTCGGTGATTGACTCCTAATTAATTTCTGCACATTATAACGGCCGATTCATCGTATCTAGTTGATATCACTCGTCTCATATCTTGAATTGAGGCCGTTTGTTCATTCAGAAGTAGATGCAAGTATTTGGATGCTACTTTCATATTGTAACATTTGGATTAGATAACTAAATTCTTGTTAGTAAACAGTCATTTCTACTGGAATACATTTTTAAAATAACCGTCACATTTCTTCTTAGACTGGTTGACCATTACGTGGATGCTGCTATTTTTAGCATCTGACTAAGTTGGTGTCTTTGCCAGACGTACGGCACCAGACAGTATGTTTTATTGTGTGACAGTGTAAAAGCAGCCTGGGATCAGCTCGTGTTTTCCCTCCCTCTGTCCCTGAAAGCGTCACCGCTGCGATTTATGAACCTCTCTCCGCGAGTCAGATGGAGATACAGCCCTGCATCTTATCAACTGGATTGAATCTGATTATTCAACGCCGCAGCCAATTGTTGTTTTGGATGCATTTCTAATCTTTGTGCGCGAGTTGTTTGGCTTCCCGTCCGAAGCCAAGAACGTTGTGTAAAACGCTGAGTGATTTACGAAACTCGAGCAGGGCCTGTTTTGCTCCGTTTCTCCTGCAAACAAACACAAGCTTCGTCCGTCGGCCCTCAGATAAGGAAGTGATTCTCTGGTTCTTGGCGTCTTTGGCTTATGGAGAAGAATATTCCATTGGGAAAGACTGGATGTTGATAACAGCTGTTATAACTGATACACGAGGAGTGATCGTCGAGTGACAGTAAAGCAGGGCATTTGCGTCATTGTACGGCAGTTGTAGGTTGCAGAAACGCCCCATGGCTGCCTCATTTCTGGACCGGGTAAATTATAGCCGTCTTCCCCTAATTAGAACAAGAGAGGCTGACTCTCAGGAGGACCGCAGCGGCCGTGATGACATCACACTTTTCCCACAAACCCCAGAGGCAGCTCTGCGCTCAGACCGATGAGCTGTAAAGATTGAGTTGTAGATTCACATTCGCTGTTTATTTAGAGGACATGGCAAGCCACCAAAGATTGGGGAGATTTATTGCTGTTTTGTAATTAGTACGCCAAGTTCTTCCAGTCAGGGCCAATCAAGTGAAAGAAAAGCCATTGCAAACTAAACCAATAACACGCATTTGGAGGAAAGATATGTGGAGGAAACTTGTCACATATTAAGAGTTTTGGTAAATGGAGAGATGGTTGTTTAATATCTATGTTGTCTTTGAATATCTGTGCTATTCAAACCAGTACAGCTGCTATTTCTCCTACATAGATATATATATATAACTAATGGAGACAAGAGTCCATATGTTGTTGGTTTTTTTATTAATTTATTATATTATTGGTGATGGAGACAAGAGTCCATATGTTGTTGGTTTTTTTATTAATTTATTATATTTAATCTATTAATATATTATATTTTATGATCAATTTATTAATGATTAATATTAATAAATGTAAAATTAATGTAAAAACGTTGTTTAAAATTAATAATAAAAACGATAAATTTATAAATGTATGTTTTCATACACTGAAATATTTTTTTTTTTTTTTGTATTTTTCTTTTAAATTTTTCTTATTATATTATATTGTTATATTATGTTATGTGTCTTAAATATTTCTTAGTAATTTAAGTCATATTTTTCATTTTAAAATGTTCAATATACAGAATTTTCATTTGATTTATTAATGCAATAGTATCATTCATTTGCTATTATTATTATTATTATTTACCTTTTTTATTTTTTATGTATTTTTTAAAAGAAAAATATTTAGGATAACAGATTTGTTTTTTTACATGCAAACTATTCATGTTTCTTTAAGTCTTTGTGCCGCACTCTGTTCTAGTCGGAATGTTGGAGTTTCCAACCTGGAAAAGTGCTATAGATCAATAAAAAAAAAAAAAAAAAACATGTAAAAGGAGGTCATTTTGCTGTGAGCTGATGCAATATTTCATTAGTCATACAAGCATTGTTATAGCAGATTAACCCTTTTAGCTTTCTTGTTTTAGAGCGACTTTAATAGCAGTGATATATCTGAAGTTAACATGGAACTATAATACAGTTATTCGTTCAAATGCAAACTACTTTTTTTTTTCTTTTTTTTTTTTAAGGATTTAATTCTGGTTACAATGCAGATTTAATCGAGACATTTATCATGCCTTATGATTACAGTTAGAAAACTACCTTTTTAAGACCTTTAACCCATGCAGATCTGTGACGGATGATGCAGGAGCTTCACCATCCTCTGCAGCAGCTGTGTTGCAGTAGTTCTGTCAATTAATGTTTTCAATTTTTGCTTTTCTCACTGACATCATCAGTTCAAGAGCCCTCCAGCATGAAGCTCATTAGACAAAACTGATTTCCTGCTCTGCTCTTAATGGAGTGAGACTCACAGCACATCATACACCCATGAGAAATAGACTTCATTATTGTAATTATATTAGCATTTTATTAAAATAAATTGTTTTCATACACTGCAGTGAACAGTGTGATCCAAAATAGACCTAAATGATATTTTTAATATATATTTTTTTCTCATTTATATATTATATTATATTATATTTATATTATATTATATTATATTATATTATATTATATTATATTATATTATATTATATTATATTATATTATATTATATTATATTATATTATATTATATTATATTATGCACATTTCTTCAATGGGAAATTAAAATTTACTTGCATTTGGTTACTGACCTATAAACATTTCTTATATTTCTTAGTAATTAATTTAATCTTTTTTTATTGTTATAATTTTAAATGTTCAAAATCTTACTTTTTTATTGTCTCCCTATTAGAATGTTGGGCCCCATCATATATTAATTATAAAAATGATGCTTGTTTTGAACTGTCAGCTTTCAAAGGTTAAAAGTTTGAGCTGTTTAACTGCAGGATTCTCATGTGATCAGGCAATGAAGCTGAGAGCAATGAAATGCACGCTTGCAATAAGTAGCTTTACTCATAGCATCTTTCTTAGCTTGTATTTTCTTGTTCTATTAGATATACGGCTCATGCATTTTGTTCTTTTTGGTCAGACGCCAGGGTTTTGACTGACACTTCTCTCTAACTCTTTTCCTTGCGGTGCTCTAATTGCTGCTTCAACATCAGTCTGCAACACAAACCGCATCCAGCAGAGAGCGAGTGTTTTGCACGTCTGAAATCAGGTCAGAGGAAAGCCTCAGAAGATTCAGGCTTTGGTAGGCAGCGGAGATGCAATCAGATATCTGGTACAACGTTGCGCTCTGTGTGGTCCGACATCTCTGCTTTTCTCTCCGTCTTTCACCTTCTCAAGCTAATTTTTTTGTCGCTGAAGCGCTGTTATGAAATAAAGCCCATTGTGTAATACTTTGCACTTGGAGGTGACTACAGATTGATAGATTACCAGAGCTGGCTGAGAGTTGGCTCTTCTCACGTCATGTGTCTAAATGTTTCTCACATGGTCCCTCGGCGAGAGCAGAGTTTTCTCATGCATTAAAGCTAACCGACTGCTCCGAGCCCCAAACCTCTGTGAAACTGAGCCTCACTAATAATTAGACCCGCAATCACATCGATGGCTTGTGGGAAGGGTTCAGCGCTTGCCAGAGCAACAGAAATGTGGACGAGTGTTGTGATTGGCGTGCTTTAAGATGGACAATTTTGTCTGTACTGTCAGAATCACTCAAAAGACCCTAGTGATCTTATAAATGGGTCGTTCTGTTAAATCGGTGCTATTATTTACTGTAAAATGTATTGTTATTATTGGAAATGTAGACATTATTAAATATAATAAATGTATATTATATATGTAATTATTTATAATGTAATTATTTATAATGTAATTTGTAAGACAAAAGAAAAAAAATATCTAAAAATGAGTCTAAAAATCAATTTTATCTAAAAATTATTGATGATATTAATATTTATAAAATTATTTAATTAAATAAATACAAGTCAATGTAAAATAACCTTTTATTGTCAATATTTTAAATACTATATATATATTTATGTATTTTTATATATTATTATTGTGTGTTTTAGTGAGATAGAGAATTTTATTTTATTTATAAAATTATTTATAAAGTTAGACCTTATGGTATATTATTTTAATTTAATATAAAAACTCATAATAATATTAGTAGTATTTATAATATTTATAAATACTATAAATAATATATAAAATAATAATATTATATTAATATAATTAATTAATATAATAATATAATATTTTAAATAATTAATAATTATTATACAAACAATTTTAAATGCTCAATATATTTAATATATAAGGTTTTTTTAACATATGTATGCGAGTGACAAATAGCAGCACCCCGTAAATACCAGAAACATCATGTTAGCCAACAATGCCTTAACTGATCTTCGCTCATTCCAGAACAGCTAAGTCACGCTTTTCCAGAAAGTGTTTTCGTCCTAAAATATATGAAGATGTTGTATTTTCTACTCAGAGCTATTTACAGACTAATTATATCTCCCTTTTTCACAAAAAGGCCCCAAAACATTTTTCATCGGCACTGTCTCTAACACACTCTGCCATGTAACAGATTGCCGTATTGCATATATCTAGCTTGGCGTTTGGGGTCGAGGGTAGGGGTTTGCTCCACGCTAGCAGCTACTCATCCACAGCAAATGTTGTGTGCTAATGCGCTCCTGATAAACACTCACGCTCCGAACACTGCGTTTGGTAGATTAATTCAAGCTGCAGTGCCGCAGTGACTCATCCAGATTTCTGCTGCTGTTGTCTAACCTGAGTAAGCAGATTTTGCTAGCCCGCAAAACATGCCTGCTACACATCAAAAGCTAATGAACTGCTTGGAAAATCATTTTCTTTTCATTTCCACCTGGGTCTGGTTATACAAAACGGCACATGTGTTAATAAGTGTAGCATGAAGGTGTTTGTCTTTGATTCTCATTTCTTGAGATTGTAGTTTTGTTGGGTTTTCAAGACATCTTAAGCATTTTCTGCTGCATTCTTGTCATTTTTGGAGCGATCGTGTTCTTGAGATGAGCACACACTTGAATGTGTTAATTGAAGAATCATGGTGGAAACGAAATTGCTCAATTTTGGCATTTTATTCCGACCCAAATCACTTTAATGTGCGTTAAATTGTAAACAAGCTCCAGGAAGACTTAGCAATAGGCCCTTAATAGCGAGCACCTAGTGTAGCATACTATTAGTCTCCATACTAGTGGTCTGGTCTTGATTTTGGGCACGTTGTTTTGAGTCCGAGAGGAAGTGAGGTGCGAGAGCGAGGTGGACCCCATGTGGAAGCCATTTCTTCGTTCCTGTGGCCGCTTTCGAGAGCCTTGTGCTTTGGTTCTCACCCAGAACTGGAGCTTCAACCACCGTCTGAACTGAAATTTAAGATCTGGTTACTCTTATTCAGATTGTTGCTTTTGGGAATAGTGGTGTGGGATTCACTCCAGTGACGTGAATCATTTGAATCTGTTCACCATAAAGACGAACTCTGGTTTGGCTGGCTCTTCAGGTTGCTCTTATTTGGTTCATTGCATTTGAGGACAGCTTTTGATTCATTCCAGTGACTTTAATCTTTTTAATCTTTTACAAAGATTCATTCAGGTTGATTCACTGATTTGTCAGTGGCCTTTTCTGCAGGTTGCACTTATTCAGTCATCATTTTTGACATTTTTTGATTCAATTCAGTGACTTAAATAATGTTGAATCTGTTTACCCAAATGATTCATTTTAATTTGTTTCGTTGATTGATTCAATTCAGTGACTTAATTGTCATTTTAATTGTTTGATTTTTGATATTATTATTTTATTTTGTCAAGTGACTTGAATCCATTGAACCTATTCACCAAAAAGATTCATTCAGATTTGTTCACTGATTTGTCAATAGTCCTTTCTGTGATTGCATCGTTACACCCAAGTTGTGTGTGTGTGTGTGCGCGCGCTATAAGAGCGAGTCACTGAATCATTCATTCAATTGGTTCTTAAGATCTTATTAAGAGTCTTTTTATAATACATCATAAACATTCGCATGTCTGCAGATCCAGAGTGTTTAAACATCATACTGTAGGAGTTTACCCCACAAATAATGACACAGATCTGTCAGTTTTTGCTCTTCCGTCTGGTTAACTGCTCAGCTTGACTTCATCAAGCTGTAGAAAAATACAATAACAGTTTGAATGAATTTAATATGTCTCAATAGCATCCTCATGTCACTTTAATTGTCTGTGGTCATCAGTCAATTTTATACATTTGTAATTCTTCCGCCCTCTTTCTCTGCTTGTTGTGACCGATAGAGACACATGACAGTCATGCCCTCTCGTGTTCAGATTCTCCTTCATGAATCAGATGTCCCAGTTCATGCAGTTCGTTCGTCTCGTTCAGACCTCGGTGAACAAAATATGAGTCAGTGAGCAAGAATGATTTGTTCGCTAACATCTCTTGTTTCATTCTTACCTTTTGCCTTTTATTAGAGTCTGTGACGTCCTCCGATCTGCAGGCCGTGGGCTGGCGTGTGGAAGTGATCCGTGTAAACAAAGCCGGTGTAAAGAGGACTTTGGCGCACGCAGTCCATTAATCATCAGATAACCCCTGCAAGCTGTCCAACCATGTCTTTCACATCCAAAGATTCCTGTTCCTTTGGCTTTTCTTCATTTCGCCCCGATCCAAAACATCTAAAATTGCTTCACAGCTGCTCTTGGGATGGGAAGAAGAAACATTTTCAGACACCGTGTTTACATTGCTCTTCTCGCAAAGTGCCAGCGGGACAGACAGACGTGTAATGGAGCGTTCCACCGAATAGAAACGCCGGACAACAAGTCAAATAACCGAGTGTGAGAGAATCTTGGCCTCGTTCCTCTTTCTGTCAGTTTGTTTTCCATGTCTCTACGAAATGTTTTCAGGCCCTTCACAATTATGCTAACACAATCCAAACTCTCCTGGACTACTGTCAGATGTGAGACACTTAATTAAATTTTTGTTTTAGTAAGGACACATGCTAACGAAGTGCAAACCCAGGAGTGTTGACAAAGCATCTCACTTTTATCGCTGTTTGACAGTGTCTGTCAGGCTTTAATATCCAACCCTCTGCGTTTCTTCTCCTTGATGACTTTCTTGTTTTGCAGGAGCTGTCTATGTTGGTATTTGAGAGTGTAAGCAATGGTGCAGGGTTCACGTTTGGAGAGCATCTCTGGTTAAATACGACCCCAGCTTTGTTTTCCTATAAAAGGATTCATGCTTTTGTCTAATTCAAGATGACACGGCTTGTATTTGAGCACGAGCTAGAAGTCAGCTCTGGTCAACTTTTCATATTCATTTGCAAGGTATCGGCTAAATTGCTGTAAAGTGAAAGAGTTTGAGTAAGCGGCAGAACTCTTGGCTGCGGTGTAACCCAACAAAAACATCAAACAACAGTGTTAAGTTCTTCCAAAACCTGGTTCTGGAAACACATGGGGAATGTGGCTTAGCTCCATTTAGTCCAAACAAGAAACAGGTTTTTATAGGAATTGGGTTGAAACTCAAGGCGTTTTGAGCGTATTGCGAGCCTCGCATCGCCAGACGCAAAGCAGAGTGTTGGTCAGTTGAGAATATTGGATTGTGCATTCTTCAAGGGATTCATGTGTGGAAACAACGAGTCAATCAATTTCACCGAGGTTGGCTGCGGGTAAACCTCTCCTTCTTGGCATCCCACGCGTTTTAGAGTTATCGGAAAAGGTGGCTGCCTCTTACAGGTGTTTGCCAAGAGTGCCAGAGTTCAGTAATATTGCATTACCAAAACATAATGCATAGGAACAAACTCTTTCTAGAGCCTATTAATTGGTTTGTGGATGTAACATAATGAGTCTTTCTGTGTTTTTGGATGTATCATTCTGTGTGCATTAAAATCCTGTTATTTACTCACTATTAGTATTGCTTATTCTGATGCTTAATCATTTTTTTAACAACCCCTAAACCCAAGTAATACATTTGCCCAGCTCAAAAAAAAAAAAATGTTCCAAGAACGTTTTGCTAACGTTCCAATTAGGTTATGAAAATGGCCTCTCAACATTCAAAACATCCATGTTTTAAAAACTTAAATTTAAAGTTTAGGAAACATTCCATTTCATACTTTTGCAAACATTACAGAAACATTAGTTTGGAATGTTTCAAAACAACTAGTAACATTTAAAAAGAATCCAACTGAAACATTTAAGAAAAAAAAAACAATCCATGAATGATAATTTTTTATTTATTTAATTTTGTGCAAACGTTTTGAGAACATTATTAAAGACCAGGGGCTGGATTCATGAAAGATTCATAAGAAGAAATTTATTCTGAACTGCTATTTTCTTCTTATTTTGTAACTTAAGAATTCTTCTTAAGAATTTTCTTCTTTTTTTTTCTTCTTAAGATTGTTCTTAAAACTTGAAAAGAATCTTCTTAAAATTCATCATAACTCTAAAGTTAGGATAACGTCAGTATTGTTTTCAATTCCAAATGGAAAGAAAAATGTAATGAATTTGAGTTTTCAAATTAATTGTTATATTTAGGCATTACAACAACACTAGCTCCATATAATACACAGCCGGTCAATTAATAGGGATGTGCGCAAGTTTTCTGAAATGACACACCAATGGCTGATAATGTAAACAATGATCAGTCATGATTATGTCTGACACGACTTCTTACCGAGTTCAAAATTCATTAACTTCAATTAAAAAAAAAAAAAGTTAGATAAGTAGTTCATTTTTAATTTTAGCCTATAAATAGGAAATATTGTATTCAGCGCATATAAACTCGCCCATACACCTGACACGTTTACTGTAACGACACACACACACACACACACACATACAGGATGCGTTCAGTAGAGACGGAGTACAAATGAATGAAACATACCCAGTGCTGAGTGGTAACTCATTACATATAAACTGGATTATGTAATCAGATTCCAAAAATTAAGTACTTGCAATTAGATTGCATTTTAAATTACTTGTAATCAGACTAGAGCTACTTCTTTTTTTCATTACATGATTGTGTTATTCACACACTAGCAATACATTTTTCACAATTTATTTATTCTCCTTAATTCTTCTTTTTCATCTTCTAAATTTTCCCTCCTAAAATAGTCTACCACTTACATTCAGAAAGTCTTCCAGTTTTGTGGACATTCACTAGTCAGGTGATCATTTGACCACTGGATTTACAAAAATCATAAAAAGTAAAGGTAACTAACTGTAGTTTAGCAGTCACGTAGTTGTGATATCGAAGCAGAAATAAAACGGTTGTTAAGATCAGAACTCATCGTAGCTCTGAGGTCACTCGGGTCACATTTTGTTTTTGGAAGTTGTGGGAACAAGGCAAAAAAAATGAATTTAATGAATTTCAAGAATATTGAGGCTGCAATTTCAGCCCAGTGCTTGAAGAGCAATGCAACGTCTTGTCAGAACGGCTCCCCGAGCCCACTGCTGCGTTTCTGCTTGTCCGCAGCACGAGGCTTCTGAAGGCTCCTGCATTGATTTATTAATGCTGTAACCGTGGGGGCTCAGGAGACGATTGGCCGCGGTTATCAAGGCAGTTATTCCACCATTCTTTGGTCTGAGAAACATTATGGCTGCAATCCGAAGAATGTGTGAAGTAAGTGTTTGCATGCCGGAGGAATGCCGGTCAGGATTTTTCAGCGACCGCAGATTGATGATATTAATGTACTCGTCAGATAAATAAATTCAAATGCGCGTCATTTAAAATACAGTATCTCCTGGGCTTCCCTGCTTGTATTGAGCAGAACCCATTGAAAACCGTATGAGGAGCAGCTCGGAGAGGGAACTTTGACTCCAGAAGGTGTCGAGTTTTCCTGTTAATGGGAAACTCATGCAGCTGCAGCGACTGAAAGCTGTTCATTATGAAAGCTCTCAGTGTAGATTACTGAATAACGCGCCTCTCTTTTGCATGCAGGTCACACAGTCGGGTCATGTGGCTCCTAAACTGGTCCTGATTGGTCCAGCGGGTCATTTCCTGTCCAGCCTTGTTCGCTCTCACTCTGTGATTGAATTTAGGTTAGCTTTGAGCCTGCTTTCCGATGTCATTAACAGGGTGTGACTGACAGCTGTCGTCATGTGCAATGAGTGAAGTGATACATGTTTTAAGAATCTTCGTATTTCTTTCTCAATAGAAATACATAAAAAAAAAAAAAACTATTGTTAATATAGAAAATTCTCATTGTTGTAAAATGTCTGGATGATTTATTAACTTTTTGGGGGCATTTTTAAAATTAATTCTAAATGGGTATTTTAATTCAATTGTGTGTGTGTGTGTATGTGTATGTGTATATATATATATATATATATATATATATATATATATATATATATATATATATATATATACAGTATAAACATCTTAAACAGTCACAAACTGTAGCATAACTCGTTTTGTGCAAACAAATGGGATATATCACATGATGTGATGAATTAGCATAACAGAACAAGTGACTCATGCACATGTGATAGTACTAACCCAAGCCAGAGATGCTTTGTTCACCCTTTCCCATTGTTTTTGTCTCACTTCCACCCAGCAATCCCATCATCCACGAGGCCTTTCAGTGCGGCTCCCATTAAACCTCACAGGTTAATGACGGACGTGTTAATTCTGTTCCTAAAATCAGCTTTGAAAGAATGCCAAATCCATCTGCACTGTTGCCCTTTCACTCCCCAAAGACTTCCTGTGACCTCGTGACATCTTCACTGTTATTTGCGGTGGATTATAAAGCAAATATTTCTGCTCCTGGATGCTGACTGGTTAATAAAACATTACAGTTATGCTAAAATGTATTTAAATTACAATAAAATAACATAGGAAAAATTTTTTAAATGTCAATACCTCTTTACAATTTATTGTATTTTTTTTTTGCATTTATTCATTTGTGTCAGTGCCTTTTTGTACCTTTATATATTTTTATTTTTTATGTTTGTGCCTTAGTTTTCAATTTTTTTCTCATATACTTACAATTTTTTATTTATTTTTGTTTATTTTTACGAACCTCTATGTATTTTTAAATAGTTTTTTTTTTCATTTATTTATTTGTCTGATTATTTTGCTAATTATTTTCTCTCTCTCTCTCTCTCTCTCTCTCTCTCTCTCTCTATATATATATATATATATATATATATATATAATGATATTTTCTCATTTATTTATCTTGTCAGTGTTTTTTTGTAGCTTTTATATATTTTAAATTATTAAAATATTTTATTTTAAAATATTTTTTCATATATTTTGTCAGTGCCTTTTTTGTCAGTTTATATATTTAATTTTTTATTCATGTGTATATACATCTGTACAAAAGCCAATAAAATTAAAATTCAATTTTTAAATACAAAAAAATACTTAACATTTAAATTAACAATTAAACTTAAAAAAATATATATATTTTCTTTTCAACTGTTTATTTGTCTTTGCCTTTTTTTTACCTTTTATATATTTGTTTTATTTATTCATATTTGTCATTCATTATATTTGTAACATATTTATCTAGTTCCAGACAAAGATTGAGTAATTGTTTAAAGCTTTTAAAGTCGTTGGCGAGCGAGTGCTCTGCAGCTGTTGGTCATTTTCCCATGATGTTCTTGTGATGGGAGCACATGTGGCGAATCGGTGACGTGTGATCTAACAGTGGCCTGTTCTGATGTCATAACCCCAGATTGTGTTTGTCTGAGGGCTATGTGATGGACAACAGGCCAGAGCCCTCAGCTGCGAGCGAGCGTGTGTGTGAGGCGGTGTGACACGGATTGGGTACAAATATAGCCAAGCTCTTTTGATAATGAATAGATGTACGTGAGCGTTTTTGTCCCCTGAGAGCCGACGCTCCCCAGAGACGGGCCGCGCATTATGAAACGCATCATCCTCTTGTAGTTTGGCAGTCTGTTTGTGGAGGCCACATCAAAAACTCGGCCAAGTTCAGCGCTTCAGTCATGACACAGAATTCCTTTCGCTTGTTTTGATTTTTCCTTCTGCGCTTCAAAAATGCTGAGAGGAACCCAAGAAATATTGAGTGTGTTTCAAAAATGACTATAGGGATGTGAATGTCTTTATGTTGGTGTTTCTAGAATATAATTCAAAGGTTTGCTGTCTATATATATTTTTAAAGGAATTAATGGTTTTATTCCGCAAAGATCCAATAAATTAATAAAAAAAAAAAAAAGCATATTAGAATGATTTCATGTGACACGGAAGGCCGGAGTAATGATGCTGAAAATTCAGACTAGATAGCAGGAATAAATGACATTTTCCAACATATCAAAACAGAAAACAGGTATTTTAAATTGCAATAATATTTCTGAATTTTACTGTATTTTTGAACAAATAAATGCAGCCTTGGTGAGCAGAAGAGATGTAATCTTACTGACCACAAACCTTTTTTCTGGCAATTTGCTTTAGCAATTTTCTAGAAAATAAAAATATTCTATACAAATATTCTGTTTTATATATAATGTGTATGTGTGTATGCATATATGTGAAGTAAAACTGTGAACCGATGAGATTTCACAATAATTGTGACAGTAAATACAATCATTCTCTATGATCATGGTCTACTTAATGTTTAAATAAATGTTTAATGAATAAATAATAAACTTATAAAATATAATTAAAAAATAAAATAAAATATTTAAAAATTTAAATGTTACATTTAGTTTTAAAAATGTTAATTAGATATTGTGTATTAGAATATTATAATTTATTTTCTTCATTTAAAATGAATTTTATTATTTCTTTCTTTGGGTGTAGATAAGCAGCACAATGCAACAAAACTTGTAACTGGCAAAATGTCTTGTTGCATGACATTTCTCACCATCAGGATAAAATCTCAGAGTAAGATGACAACTTATTACTTTTACGACATGCTTTCAGGGTGTGTGCTTTCCAACAATATCAAAAAATGCTGTACACTGTACAAACACCCTAATAATACCGCTAGCTGGTGACTTTAATAAAACATGGCTAAAAATATTGTTCTGTACTGAATAACCTTGCTCCAATAAAATCCTAACGTCATTTTGCAAGCAGGGCAGTGGGTTCACGCAGACCGAGTTGGCGAAGAGTTCGGCTCTAATACCGGCGATTGGCTGTTCAATCGCTTCCATCAAACGTCTTGGATATATTTGTCCCATCATCTCTCGCCGTGCCATGCATAAAGCATGCTCACCACACAGGAAACTGCCTGCAAAACATGCCTCTCATTACGGACAGTGAGCCGCTTCACTCCACTCCCATCTATGGCCACACTTAATGTCAACCAGCCAGTTCTTTGCATTATTAACGTCAGCAAGAGACGACAATGAAAAGTGTGAATTTGCACAGCCGTGGTCGCTCCTGCAGTGCTGTGTTTATGAGTGCATTAAACACAGTGACCGCAGATAAACAAAGTTTTCTTGCAGTCGGACTGAACTTTTAGATCAAGATTTTGTGCTTGGGTTCCTTTCGGTTATTGCATGCACATGCTGCGTCTGAGGTCACACTTTACAGCTCTCTGTGTATGGCAAGCCATTTTAACATTTAGTCTTTAAAACATACTACTAGGCCTGTCTATTTTCATTTTTTATTTTTTTTGGCTGCTGTCAACTATTATATTAGGTCCTAGTACTATTTGTTGGCTACTAGTGCTTATTCTTTAGGTACTAGTACTTATTAATTACATAGTTCTTATTAATTACTTGCTAGTAATCATTCATTAGGTAGTCATACCTATTAAATAGACCAGGGATCGGCAACCTTTTCGGCCAGATGTGCCTTTTTTTTATTTTTCTGGTTAACCATTGTGCCAACCTCCCCCACCCCCCACTTTTTTTAATGCATATTGTATTATACAGTATTAGGAATATCCAATGTTTCCCGCGAGATTCGGCTGGTCTCGCGAGAATGTGACGATATACTCGCAAAACAATTTGCAGTTTACATTAGAGCTGCACAATTAATCGTTTAAAGATTGCGATCTCAATTCAAACACACACGCAATCTTATTCCTGAAAGACAACGATTCAGCTATGTCTTGTATTACAACTGTTTCACTTCGCTAGTGTCAGTGGAGCGTGAGAAGTACGTTTTGTCGCTGTCCATGTTAATGAATCATTCAGGCTGCTGCTGAGCCAGAAAGATCAACACAAAAAGTATTTTCAACCACACATCATTATTTCTGTGTTACAGACATTTAATTAACATAAGTACTAGGATAAAAGTTTATAGTTTGGGTATAAACACTTATTTTCTACAGTAGTGTTCAAAACGAAAGTATCTTAACACGTGTATGTATTGTAACACTTACACTCTTCCGCCACAAGGTGGCGACAACTGCGTGTTTAAAAAAAGTATTTGTCATTGAATCATTCATTCAGGAGATTCCAATAGTGAAACAAGTCTTTATGAATTGGGACACTAACTCCATTTATTTATTTTTTTATTTTGTTCAAATTAATATATTTTTTAAAGACTTAAGCAATTAATATTTTTTCAAAACCACTAGTAAATTATTTTATTTTGTTTAGTTTTCAGTCTTTTTTTCCTTCAGAATTTTGAGATAATCATGATCTCTTATTTATATATAAAAAAACATGATTCACAATTTATCCAGAATCTTGCAGCTCTAGTTTACATGTTGTTTATTGCTGCATATAATAGATGTATTATATTATGTAGAGATATAATAGAAGTTTAATTTAAAAAAGCACAAGTTTATTTTTAAGATGCTTCTACATTTTTTGCATTTTGTGTTTTTCAGTTGAATAAAAGACTACTTTTAATTTTACTACCTATATATTTAGTCATTGAGGATTGATGCGCACACACACACACACCACTGGCACACTGATCTGAGATCGTGCTGCCAAGAAGTAACATTCAGAAGCTCATAAACTTGTCAGCGCTGCCACGCGGCTGTTATTAATCGATGCTGAATCGTTTATATTTCTCAGCAAGGACGGGTGTAAAATTGTTGTTTTTAAGTAACTAAACTGTGCTTCATATTTTTGTAGAGAGAGACAGACGCAGACAATTTACACATACAGTCGTGGCCAAAAATATTGACACCCTTGGTAAATATGATCAAAAAAGGCTGTGAAAATTCATCTGCATCGTTAATCCTTTTGGTCTTTTATTTAAAAAATTCACAAAAATGTATCCTTTCATTGGATAATAAGAATTTAAAATGGAGGGGAAATATCATTATGAAATTAATGTTTTTTTCTCAAATACTCGTTGGTCACAATTATTGGCACCCCTATAAATTCTTATGAGTAAAATATCTCTGAAGTATATTCCCATTCATATTCACAATTTTGAGCACTCCAGCATGTTTATAAACATGAAATCATCCAGCTCTGGCTTCCTGTTTCAGAAATATAAAGAGGAGGTAAAACAAAGCCCAAATTCCCTTAATCATCCATCACAATGAGAAAAACCAAAGAATATATTTCTGATGTGCAGCAAAAGATAATTGAGCTTCACAAATTTGTGAAGTGGGTTTAAGAAAAGAGCTAGAGCAATGAAAATTCCCATATCCACCATCAGGGCAATAATTAAGAATTTCCAACCAACAGAAAATGTTACAAAACTACCTGGAAAAGGACGTGTGTCTATATCCTCCTAATGTGCGGTGAGAAGGAGAGTTTGAGTAGCTAAAGACTCTCCAAGAGTCACAGCTGGAGAATTGCAGAAAATAGTTGAGTCTCTGGTTCAGAAAACCTTTAATAAAAATTGTCAAACAGAACCTATATCAACACATGTTGTTTGGGAGGGTTACAAGAAAAATTATCCTAGCTCATTCAAAAACAAACTAAAGCATATTCAGTTATCAGCCATGACTGGAACTTTAAATGGGACTGGCTTCTATGATCAGATGAAACTAAAAACATCCGTAGACTAGCGCAAGTTAATTCTCACACTTTAAAAGTATTTATAGGTCCTAACAGGCTGTGTGACTATGATAAATTATTACCTCAAAATGTACGTCAGTATGCAGTTTTCCCTATTATTTGCGTGCCAGCAACTATTCCTCTAATATTCCAACTATTACTACTTATTTTAATAGATTCTAGTAACTATTCAGTTGCAAATTTAAATTTTTCCCAATTGATGTCATTCAGATATCAACTAGTCAGTAAGTTCTGACTAGTATGTATCCAATTATAATTAGTAAACATTTTTGTAACACTTTATTTGTTGGTGTACTTGTTACACTTTACATGTACTTATTATTATAATAACAATAGATTATGCATAATTACATGCAAGTAACCCTAAGTCTAAACCTAACCATCTATTAAGTACATGTAGTTAATTAATATTACTCAGTACTTAAATGTATAATTACACTGTAACAAGGACACCTTAAAATGAAGTGTAACCAACATTCTTTATATATAAATATTTATTCATTAAAAACTAGCACTTATTTTTTAATATTAGTACCTATTATTATTATTATTTAGAAATTCTTAATCATTACATACTAGTACTTATTTATTAGATGCTTGTACATATTAAATAGATTCTAGTATTTATTACATTATTCATTGCTAGTTCTTATTTACTTATTCATTATAAGTAAATAATAACTATTAAAATACTACACAATTAAATACTAGTACTTATTGATTAGCTTATAGTACTTATTCAATACATAGTTTTGTATAATAACTAGTACAGTATAATAAGATTTGTTACTAGTAACAATTACAAAAGATACTAGTGTCTAATAAATATGCACTGGTACCTAATAAATAACTATTCCATAATATACCTATTAAATAGGTACTCATATCTAATTAAAAATACTAGTACTTAATAAATAAGTACTAGCATCTAATGAATACTGACTAGTACTAAAAGACACAAAGATAGTACTCCCTACTAGAATAAATACTAGTCAGTATGTCAACTGAACTGAATGACAGATCCCCATAGAAGTCAATGTCAAAAATAGTAACAGTAGAATAGTTACTAGTCAACTAGTATTTAATGAATAAGAACTGTTTAAAAGAAGTATGTTTAAAAAGTTACTTGTAGCTCAGGAATAAGCACTAGTAGCTAATGAATGAGAACTAGTACTTAATGGAGTACATACTAGTATTTAACTAAATCAGTACTAGTAACATTATAATAGGTACTAGTATGGTGAATAGTAGGGTCTAAATGTTAAAATGGCCTGCCATACTCTGTGTCCTATGGGAAGGTGTTGTGTAGATGTGAAGCAGGCAGCAGTGAAAACAAGAGCAGCATTTGCACTCACAGCTGAGTTTAGTACAGCACTTCAGCAAACTGATGACTCCCAGATGTTTAATAAAGCCCATCTCTGTTTCTGCGTGCACACATCCCCCCCACCCCACCCCCCCCTTGTGATTTCTTAAAAACAGGCATCACTAACCCATCCACAAATGCTGTTTTCATTTAAAAGCCATTTACCTTAATAAATGGAGTATATGTACTGTGTTCTGTTTATGCCTCTCATTGGTTTTGCGCACAACTGCCCGATATTGTATCATTTCTCACAGTGTTGATGGTTCACCTCTTGTTTCCATATGAAATGCTGCTCGACTGTGGGAATGGAAGCTTTGCATGTGTTATGTGGACACTGTCTCTCTACCTTTGTGCTGTCTGTCTGAATCTCTCTCAGTGGCTCTCAAAGTCAAAGAGAAGTTGAGAAGTTTGCAGACTTGAAACTTACAGACATGCCGTGACTTGGTAAAATTTGTTTTGTTTTTTTGTGATTTTTATTATTATTATTTTAAATAAAACTTAATTTATAGTATGGGCAAATCTCACAGAAGCATGCCGTCCCAAAATACAGAACAAATAAAACATAATTTTCCATAACAAAAAGAAATTTATAAATATAACAGTAATGCAATCATTTTTTCTATATTACATATTGTGCTAGAAATAACAAAACCTTCAGTGCCATGTTTTTTTTTTCTTTTTTTTTTTTGCATTATCATAAAGCAAGTTTGCTGGAAAATGTGTTGAATTTAATATCACAATATTAAAAATTATTAGGATTCATGTTTTAAGAGCAAAAATGTAAAGTATTATATGAAAGTATTAAAATATATATATATATATATATATATATAGATATATATATATATATATATAGGAAATGTATATTAAAAATAATAAACTTTAAAGCTATTATCCTATATTTTTTTAGCAATGCTGGTTAATTCTTCACAAAACAATATCTCTATCCCACATCGTAATATTGTTCCATTAAACTGAGTGCTTGGGCTCCAGAGGGCCAGACAGACGTTGGCCGTTGTTCCAGGCCTTTCTGTCTTTTAATTTCTGCAGTTGTAACAAGTGGAAGGTTTAGTTAGCAGCAGCTTGTAAATGAGCTCCTGTATGAAATGTCTATCAGTTTGTTTCCACTGGATTCTCCAGGAATGATTTGCAGCAACTAATAAAACAAGGAGGGAGACTTTCAGTCTATTTGCCTTTATTTGACTCGTGCTGTATTCCTCCTGCTGTCTGGATAGTATGGCTTCTGCTCCTGGCCTTCATTGTGTTCACAGAATCGACAGTGTGGATGGTTTCTGCCAAACCCATGTGTTTAGGAAAGATGACGATCGTATCTCTTCACTATCTTGGGAACTTTCTTCGTTGCATGAATCCAGAGATGAGTGTTGAACTAGATGACACACTTCCCAGTACCCCGTCTGTTTTGGCCGCTGTCGTACTGTCCTACACCGGATTTGGCTCGGGAAGAGTCTCTCACTTCCATTTTTCCCCGCTTACTCATTTCTCACTCTAAATATTTGAGTTTTATTTGATGTATAAGTGTTCTTTACACTGTTGGACTTGGATTGGAGGATTGGCAGATAGTGAAAGTACCCAAGCCGCGCACACACAAACTCGCTTACGTGCTGAACCGCATCCATTAATACAAAAAAGACTGCCTGTTCACAAAGGCACTTTTGTGTTGACGTACTATTATGGTTTTTTGTTACCCAAAAGAAAGCAGAACACCTGCCGGTTTATGACGACCACACGGGTGGAGAAGGAACATTCTCCGAACAGTTTGTCCATATTAAACTTGTTTATCTGAATGGTAACATTAGGGGTTTTAGGTCTTCCCCCTCGTAAAAACCACATGTTTGAGCATCTGTTGGAAAGTATCAGTGTGTTTTAATGAGTGGTACTTTCTAGGGATTTAAACCCAACTTTAGCATGTAACTCAGGGCTCCAGACATGAATTAGTCCTCAGATCATTGTAATTTGCATTAATGAAATGTCCATTCTAGAACACCATTAAGATATTTTGGATTTTGATGCAATTTCGAACACAATTTCCACAAAATTCTCATGACCAAAATGACTAATAATATTGGTTATAATAGTCTTGATGATACAGATTAATTTTATTTTATTAATTTATTAATTAATTTATTTATTTTTGGATCGGTACTATAATTTTTGTGTATGAGAATAAAATTAAGATTAATTGCACTAGTTATTTATTTATTTATTTGCATTACTCTAATAACAATTTGTTTTGAAAATGTGCTTAAATTGTCATGAAAATTGTCACAATGCCTGATTTTTTTTAATTAATGGGCTCATTTGTCCAGAGCAACATGTCAGTGACTTTTCCACTGGAAAGTACCATTTAAATTTTCTTTTTTCTTCATGGCATTGTCTCTTTTTCCATTGCTCTCATTTGCTAGCTGTATAATTATAAGCACCCATTCTGTTTTCTTACTATTCAACAATGGCGAATTTTCTCTTTTGCTTTGAATTATTACCTTGAACCTATAAAGTTTCAATACAAAAGAGATCACATTGTTTTTGTTACTCAGTCACTTATGAATCATATGGTTGACTTCCTTACTGAGAGTTTTGAGCCAGTATCTTAGTCTTGGCAATTCTGAAACTGTTAGTATATATGGTTATACTAAACTGTGACTCAAGCTAGTGTACTGATTAATGCATGCTGCACACTATATGCATATATAATTTATCATGCTGTATGAAAAAGTATGCATTATGCATAAGCGTTTCAAGCTGAAGTATACTTGTCACGAGACCTCAACATGCTTAATTTAGCAAGTGACATGCATTTAGCATTTCAAAAATAATGAGCTGACTGAAAAGATTGTCACTTAAGTAAGGTCAAACCAAGTGCATTGCATAATAGATATTTGCATGCTATATGTAATAATATTCAGTAATATTATCGATTTAACTGCACTGACACTGTCTGAAGACAACAAGATTTGAACATAATTGTCTGACAACGCTATTGTCTTCTGTAGAGCTGCTTTTGTAGCTGAAATTGAATTCATTTCTTGTGAGCTTTACAACATTGACCCTTACTGAACTGTAGAGAACAAAATTAATAATGAATAACAACATTAGTGTCTTCTCTTGTGCTGCTTTATATCTGAAATTGAATTTGGTTCAAATTGACGAATATTGAACTAAATTGAATCAACATTGAACTTAATTGAGCTGAATAACAACACTACTCTCACAACTCTTATGTAGTAATGCTTCATAGTTGAAATTGACTTTGGTTCATAATTGATTAATTTCGCAACATCAACACTATAATTAAACTGATTTGAATCTACATTGAACTGAATTGAGCTCAATAACAACACTGTCTTCTATAGAGCTAGTTTACAACTGAAATTTTATTTTTCATGATTGATTCATTTTACTTTATTGACAGTGTTACTGAACTGAATTGAATCAGCAATGAAGAAAATTGAGCTACTTTACAACTGAAATTAAATTTGTTTAATAATCCATGAATTTTACTAAAATAATGCAGTTACTGAACAAAATTGAATCAACTATGAACTAAACTGAGCTGAACAACGACACTATCTTATAAAGAGGTACTCTCATAGCTGAAATTGAATTTGTTTTATAATTGATGAATAATGACGCCATTCCTGTGGCTCAGTGGTAGAGCATTGCATTAGCAGTGCAAAAAGTTGTGGGTTCGATTCCCAGGGAACACATGTTAGGTAAAAAAATGTATAGCCTGAATGCACTGTAGTCACTCTGGATAAAAGCGTCTGCTAAATGCATAAATGTAATGTAATGCCATTAAGCTGCTTTACAGTTGAAATTGAACTCATAATTGATTAATTTCACAGCATTGATACTTATTAAACTGAACTGAATCAACAGTGAACTTTGGTTCAGCTATCAATTTATAATTGAGCTGAATAACGACACTTTATCTTGAACAGATGTTTTTTGTGGATGTAACTGAATTTGTTTCATAATTGATTAATTTTACTACATGCCTGCAATTTTACTGCATGCACTAACATTTTACTACGTGCATTAACAGTTATTTCCTGTTTTTAATGTGGAGCTGCTTTGAAACAATATCTTTAAAAAAAAAAAACTATTAAATAAATGTAACTTCACTTAGTTATACGTATTAGTCGTCAGATCAGTTGTTCAACAGTTATAAATACAATTACACTTAGTTATACGTATTAGTCGTCAGATCAGTTGTTCAACAGTTGTTTGGTTTTTCCTGTCTATACCTGCAGCCTATTTGAAATAATGACAGAGAGAATTACACTGTAAAAAATACAGGCTCTGCTCCCAGAAGCAAAAAAGAAAATTGCTGGTTCAAAAGAGTGGAGTCAGCAGTGCAGGCAAGAGGCAGATGGAGATGAAGAAATGATTGGTTGAAATAAAAGTGTGCCCCCGTCAGAGCTCAAGCGTGATGATGGATGATTTCACCTCCGGCGGGCAGGTGACAAAGAGAGAGAATTATTGTAAATATCCCGTAATCCGGCGGCGGGGCGATCGGGTCATCCGAACACACGGAGCACCGTGTGTCTGCGTATAGATTTGACTGATGGCTGTGCTCTCTGATCAATCCCTCCTGGGATATTAAACTTTCAGCACGACTCTCAAGCTCATTTTATCTTGCGTAAAGGTAACATAACTCTGAACGTCAGGGAAGAGCATTTGTCTATCTGGACAGAAAGTCTCTTTTCCTTCTCCTTTAATGCTTGTCGTCCTTTGATCTTACTAGCATATTAGTACTATAATTGAATAAAACACTGACTTCACTTTTATATGCACACTGTGTGTATGTGTAATATATATTTTCCAATATATATATATATATATATATATATATATATATATATATATATATATAATATATATATATATACACACACACACACACACACACACACACACAAAAGTTGGAAAGAATGTTCTTTTATTTTAGGATTCAGAAGGATATGAAAGCTTTCAATTTCAAATCGTCTTTTGATCTTTGTTCATCAAAGTATTGAATATAACCTCAAAAATATAAGCAGCAACTGTTTTCAACATTGATATTATAAGATGTTAATATATGTTTATAATAAATGTTTCTTGAGCAGCAAATCAGCATATTAGAATGATTTCTGAAGGATCATGTGACACTGAAGACTGGAGTAATGATGCTGAAAATTCAGCTTTGATAACAGGAATAAAGTGTTTTTTAAATCGCAATAACATTTCATAGTTTTACTGTATTTTTTATTTAAAATAAAATAAATAATAATAAATGCAGCTTTGGTGAGCATAATTATGAAAGCTTGTTTCTGCAATGGAATAAAAAATAAAAAGGTAACTGCGACTTTTTATCTCACAATTCTGACTTTTTTTCTCCCAGAGTTTATTAAGAGAAAAAAACTGAGCATGTGTATCTATTAAAACATTATGCACTTTGATAAACATTTCAAACAGTAATATGCTATGCTGCCAATATTTTAGTATTTTTTTATTTGAATTTGTGTTAAAATGTTTTAACTTTTGTAAGTAATGGTCCCAGAAGTTTTAAAAAAAATCATATAATAAGTTTACAGTTAATGTAAAACTAGAAATTACGGTCAAGTTGAGTGCTTTGCATTGTGGGATGTATTATTCCGGGCAGTTTGTAGTGCTATATGCTTCATATATGGGCAAACATACTGCAAAAATAGTATGAGTAATTACAAAGATCCCTGCTTTCTTTTTTGATTTTCTCTGTGACTGAGTGAGATGTTGTGTTTCTTTTCTCAGATAAACGTGAACCACTCTCTCCTTCATTAAATATTTCTTCATGAATTTATGCTTTCCGTGCTCTGTTTGGGCTAGCACTCGTATTGCTTTCCTGCTTGGCCAGTGACGCTGCACACTTTGAGCTGACCGGTGATAGATAGATGCATATATTTATCTGAAAGTTAAATAAATACAACAGCACATTCCAGCACAGAGCAGGAACTACAACAAGAGCGTATCGTCTTCTAGGATAAAAGTACAGAAATGTCTGAGCTACTACAAATAGAAGAAAAAAAAACAGTAGCACTTTACAATAAGGTTCCATTTGTTGACATTAGTTAACTACATCGGTGAAAAGTGCTTCTAAAGCATTTCAAGCAATAGTTCATCCAAAAATGAAAATTTCCTGAGATTTTACTCATCCTCATGCCATTCAAGATGTAAATGGGTTTCTTTCTTTCATCAGATTTGGAGAGATGTAGCATTGCATCACTTGCTCAACAATGGATCCTCTGCAGTGAATGGGTGCCGTCAGAATAAGAGTCCAAACAGCTGATAAAGTAATCCACATGTTAATAGTCCATCAGTTAACATCTTGTGAATCAAAAAGCTGCATGTTTGTAAGAAACAAATCCAACATTAAGTGCTCTGATTCAGATCAGACCACTTTTTCATTGGAGAAAACAATATCACTGATAGAGGACTCAAGTTAAAATGCCTTAATGATGGACTTGTTTCTTACAAACATGCAACTTTTCACTTCAAAAGATGTTAATTGCTGGTCTGGAGTGGTGTGGATTACTTGTGGATTATTGTGATGTTTTTATCAGCTGTTTGGACTCTCATTCTGACGGCACCCATTCACTGCAGAGCATCCATTGGTGAACAAGTGATGGAATGCTACATTTCTCCAAATCTGATGAAGAAACAAACTCCTCTACATCTCGATTGGCCTGAGGGTGCATGAGTACATTTCAGGGAATTTTCATTTTTGGGTGAACTGTTCCTGTAACAATCAGGGACTTACTGTAAAGTGCGTCCAAAGGTATGCGAGCATGCTTGATTTATCAGACATCTTTTAGTGGCGAGATGATCAATCAGCTTGTTTAATGGAGGAAGTGAAAGTACTAGGAATTGTGATCAAGATCAGGGATACTAGTTACACTCCAACTGACCTTCCCAGCGGCTCATGCCGTGTCCCACGCCTCTCATTTGCAAATGCACACAGCGCTTATATTTAGCAGGCACCATAAATTATATACACATTCAATCTTATGTAAGATTTAATAGCTGTAGAGCGTGAATCATGTGATAAATAAAGTGCACAGTGGCTTTACCATGAAGATTATGATAATGAGTGTAGTTCTGTGTATGAAATGATTTACTCGAGACAAACGTCATGTTTCTTAAGCGAGTTCCTCTCGATAAGACCCATTGTTGGGAGTGACTCAGGTGAAGGACGACGCTCTGAAACACTACGAGATTCTCGGGAGGCGTTTGATGTCACGTAAGATTATGTAATCCCTCGTGAATCATATCATTTCGAGGAGCTGAGGGTGACCTTGCTAATTTTTCACAAAACCATCTCTTAAAGAGGACAAATGAAGCGGGTCTCGGAGACCTTCGTCCCTGTCGCAAACTCTGTGTCAAGGTTGACCTGACTCCTGCAGCCCGAGGGAGCCACAGGTCTCTTTGAACATTATATTGTTAATGAAAATGGAAAACAGATTAGATTCTGGGACTTCAAAGCCAAAGAGCATGGAAGTATGTGCGTAACGCTCTTAAAATCACTGGTGCTCCCAAACAATCAAAGACTGAAACTTTGCATCTGCACCTTCATTATGGTCTGCATGTTTGGAGCAAAAGAACTTATAATAGATTTAACCATTTACTCTCACTCGTGCCATTTCAGTGCTGTTAATATTTCTTTTTGAAGAAACGTCACACAGGTCTTTTTAGTTATGTTGTTCCCTGTTATGCATGTCTTTTTCCTAAAATGTTCCCCAATTATATGAATGTAATTATTTAATGTGGATAAAATGATTAAATAAAATTAGTTAATGTGCCTACCATGCTAAAAAAATTTTAGGCATCACAATATTATAATATGTCATTAATTTATTAAATTATTATATGAAATACTATTTTTTTAAGTTTACTTTAAGTATTAGATGATAAAGGTAATGCACTATTAAATATCCAATATCGATCAAATGTGAAAAAAATCTGTAATATCAATCAATAACTGATATATCATCAATACACTAATGTTCAAAAGTCACTAATATTAAAGATGAAAAAAAGAATACTCAGTAAAAATATATTAAATTGATCAAAATTGCACAGTAAAAATATTATGTAACAAAAAATATGAATTTTATTAAGCAACACAACTGTTTTTAGCATTGATAATAATCATAATTCTTGAGAAGCAAATCAACATAGAATGATTTGTGAAACTGAATAATGACTAGAATAATAATAATAATAATGCTGAAAATTCAGCTTTGATAACAGGAATAAATTACATTTTAAAATATATTCTCACAGAAAACATTATTATAATTTTTTTTAAATAATAATAATGTTTCACAATATGACAGCTTTTAAGGCATTTATGATCAAATAAATGCAGATTTGTGAGCAAAAGAGACTTCTTTTAAAACCTTAAAATATTTAACAACATCATGAATCTATCATAACAGTCCATTCCTCATGCAAAGCCATCATATGACCTCAGGACTACTTTTATTGTGCATTTCTGGGGCTTTTTGCAGCTTGACACGTGAACATGTGCATTTCATATACATGCAAATTCTTGAATCCTTTTGTGTTTCACAGGGAAAATAACATCATATTGGATTGGAATGACGTGGGTGTGAGTAAACCAAGAAGTTTCTATCCTCTCGTCATCATTGTCTTAATCATCCCCTGCTTTGGGTGGAAAACATGAGCAATATGAGCGTGACCCTCAGTGAAGTCCAGTGGACGCCGCAGTCGCACCAACCGTTTGCTTGCCCTCCTCTGATGCTGTGCTGTTCATTTTTGATTTCAGGCCGTAGATGTGCGAAACGCGTTCGGTCCTTTCAGACGCCCGAGGCGTTTCTCTCAGTGCTGTGAAGTCCAACTCCCCGATGCGTCAGATCACAGGGCCAGACGGCAGAAAGCAGCTGCTCTCGCAATGCTAAAAGAGCTACGGGTTACCTCCTCGAGTCAGGACGCTTTCATGTCCAACATGAAGAAACTCATCGCTCTGTGAGTGTGCTTTTAATGAGCCTGAGAATGAAAGAGAGTTTAAACTTGTGCATTTTTTAGTTTTAGTGCCGGAGCTCTGAAGGCATTTCATTAACGATTGATGATCATTACGAAACTTAACAACTCTTAACCATCTTTGGACAAAAAAAGACTGACACTTATCCCACCATCCCTCACTTAAGACCACTTTTAGATGAGAGTCACGGCCTTGCACTTAATGGTTAGCACACACATGCTTAGACACGTGTTTGTGTGCGTGTGTGTGTGTGTGTATGTATGTATATATATATATATATATATATCAAAAAAGAAGTGGATCAAAAATGTTAATCAAAGTTGTCCTAAGACAAGAACGGCTTTGGGTTTTAGGTTTTAATTCAGCTGATAATAATTAAAACATTTTATATATTTTTTTTTATTTATTTATGTATTTATAATTTAAATATATTTATTTTAAATATTTTTAGATTTTAGATATCTAAATATTTGTAATTTGTAGAAAGAATGGATAAAAATTAAGAAATAAAGACAACTGTAATAAAAAAAATTTATTAGTTAGCATATATTTTTGTTTTGTTTTTTGTTACAGAATTTTTATTAAAGTTGACCATATGTTCTCCATATATTTGTTATTTGTATGTGAATATAAATTTACATTTACATTTAGTCATTTTGCAGATATAGGAATATAAATATCAGTGTTATTTTAGTATTTACATACAAGAATAATATTTATTATTTTTGAATTAGCTTTTTTCATACTTTCAGTTTAAATTTTACATTTTAAGAATTTTATGTGAATTTATAAAAATTATAATAAAGCCAGGTTGGGGTGAAAAAAATCGCTTACTATTTGCATTTTTCTTCATGCAAAATGAAAATTGTCTTTATTTTGACTTTGGAGTGAAATCTTTGTTGAAATATGACCTGGACATTTGCTATTTCAATGCTACTTGAAGGTACGCATCCTAAAATTGGTATTTGAAGTCTGAAACGTTAGAATCCGGTGTTGGGACAGGAAGTGGTTTGGATGACTGGCTGCAGCTGGAGAGCAGGGGACAGGCCTGTCACTAACAGTAAGATCCGCTCCATCGTCGGGTCGCGGGGAACATGCTCGCTTTCAATCCGCATGAGCATCAAACGCAGGTGTTTAGTGTTGTGTGTGTCTGGCCCTGGGGAAGCGCTGACCTCACACGACCGCATGCATCCAGCTGGCATGAAGATTTAGGGTTTCTGAAAGTTACAGGCTTCGAGGAGGTTCCTGTTTTTTATATTTTATGACCCTATTGTAAACATCGGTCAGTGATATGATGGCTTGTGGCTGATGGGATCTGCATACGCAGCCTTTTGTCTGGACTGCTGAACATCTCCGGCTAAAGCTGTCAGATGAGAGAGCATCTCTGTAGACAGACAGCGAGGGTCAGCGGTGTTCAAATCCAAACACGAGACACATATTATCAAATATGGCTTGTGACCCCAGGCCAATCTTAGTACAGGGATCTTTGACCAAACTAGAGTCTAGGTTTTTTTTTTTTTTTTTTTTATTAAAATAACACTATTTCATCTCACATCATTTGCTATTTTATCCAGAAAGTATGCTGTTGGTAAACTTTATAACTGGCTTCATTGTAAATGTTTTGCCATTAACTTCATAAGATATTATATTTTAATAATAGAAAAATATTACTATATTAAATTATATTTAGTCTGATTTATACACTATTTTATTTATTAATAGCTTTTTGATATTTTCAGTTTTCAATTTAATTTTAGTTTAGGGTGTAGATTCTTTGTAAGTGCTTTTCATTATTTATTTTTTTTATCAGTTAATTTATTTGCTTATTTTATTTTATTCAGCTTTGTAAATTAATGATTTTTAATAGTTTTAACAATTCTGACACTGATTTATTATATTATATTCAGTGTTATTTTAGTCTGATTTATATACAGTTATTTATTATTATAAATTTTTTTTTTCAATTTAATTTTAGTTCAAGTTTTTTATGCGCTTTTTTCAAATCATTAGTTTTTAGTTTTGTTTTAGGTTTTTCTATTTAGCTTTATTTGTTAGTGTGTTTTGTTTATCTACGAACTAATTTATATTCATTTTGGCACTTCATCTGTTTTTAGTTAGCTGCCAAGGTAATATTTTTGTGGTGTTGGTTTTTTTTTATGAATTATTTATATCTTATTATATTTAGCTTTATTGATTAAAGAACTGTTACCGATTTTTAATCGTTTTAAGTTAACAATTCCAATAATGACCATTGTATTATATTCACATTTTTTTAATGCTTTAAGCGTTTTCTAAGAAATTAATTAAACATTGTTTATTTGCTTATTTAGGAAAAGAATAACATCAATAATCTAGAAAAATGAGCTCTCAGCGATCAGCCAACAGTGAAATCCCACTTTATTGATGACCAGTTCAGCAAACACTGATCAAAGCAAACTGCCCAGTGAGATCATATCATTTTCCTCCAGTATTGTGTTCATTTCCATTGCTTTTGGTCCAATTACGGCCTCCTTTTATGTATTCGGTCACCGTTTGGTTTTGGAGCGGAGCAGCGGTTATTGTTCTCAGAGCGATTCAAGAATGGTCTCGCACTAATTGGCCCTATCAATCAGGTGAGGGCCCATTTATCAGCCAGCGCCATACTGAACACATTAAAGCACGGCAAGAGCCTCCAATGTATTATTTCATTAATTAGCCTCTAAATCATCAGCCTATCATTTGGTTGTCAGAAGCATTTAAGTTGAACAGATCTCCTCGTGGTGATGGCAGGCAAATACTCTCCGCTAATTGTCTCGTGGTCATCGTGGGCCCACGAAGGCACGTAGTCACTAAGCTGTAAATTAGGACGGGCTGGAGACCATTGATGACGTGGGTTTAGGGCTGTTGATTTCAGAGCGGTCCGACAGTGCTGATGATTTTTATGAGGCTGTGTTACAGAACTACATGAGACGGTTGGCTCGTGGGAACGGCAGCGTGCTCACAGCCTGGCCTGAGCGTTTATTGCTGTCATTTATGTGAACTGTATTGTTTGATTGATAAGCTCACCCACAACTTCCCCCTTTAGTGTTTCTCTATTGCATTCCAGCCCCTTACGCAGCCTGAAGGTATTTTTTACACACAAACCCACAATGATTTCTCACATTAGCTTCTCTAATAGCTGAAAGAATCGGATTGTGATCTTGGTTTGCTAGTTTTTGGGTTATCAGATCTCTAGCCTGGATTTGCATCATTACAAGTTTTCATAGAGTTAGTATTTTGTGACCTTAACCAATGGAAGCGAATTATGAGGTGAAAATTCTGAATTCTGACCAAAAAAAAAAAATGTCAGAATTGCAAGATGGAAACTCATAATTCTAAATAATAAAAAATAGAATTGAGAACTCTAAACTCCTAATTCTGAGAAAAGATTAGAATTGTGAGATGGAAACTCAGAATTCTGGTAAAAAAAAAAATAATTAATTGCGAAATCTAAACCCCAAATTTTAAGAAATTCAAAATTGTGAGATGGAAATTCTAAATTTCAAGAAAAATGACAGAATTGTGAGATGGAAACACCAAATTATGAAGAAAAAAAAAGTCAGAACTGCGAGATATAAAATGTAGAATTCCAAAAAAAGTGTCAGAACTGTGAAATGGAAACTCAGAATTCTGGTTTGAAAAAAAAAAAAAAGAATTTAGATTTGCGAAATGCAAACCCTAAATTCTGAAAGAAAAAAAAAGGGGTCCGAATTATAAGATTTAAACTCAGAATTCCAAGAAAAATGTCAGAATTGTGAGATGGAAAATGTTTCTGTATGTTAGCAGTTGTGAAGGGAAAAAACAGAAGTCATCTTGTGTGTTAAGAGAAATAAAATACCAAAGCTTTACTTGGAAGGTTGTTTCTTGGTGGTATGTTTATGAACATATTTTGTCCCATTAAAACGGTTAATAAAGAGCTGGATAAAGGTGAGTTTGTGACGCTTGAGCTTTGCAGATGTGTTTACGGTCTTGTAAAGGCTTGTAAAGTTGAGCAACTCAGAGGTAAAGATAGGACACTTCCCTACAGCTTCTACTGATGCTTCATAAACGCTTCTGAAAACTGCTCGGATGGTGGAGAGTTCACATGTGTGATATCTGAGAACAAACTCTGCGCAGAGGTCAACATGGTGTTTCAAAACTTTGCAGAGAAGGATCCAACCCTAAATCACAGGCGTATTAAACACACTCATTGCCTGTTGGGTAAACGAATCCGTGGAAAGCAGCTTGTTTCCGATAAACTGCTGAAAATGACTCACTCGTGGAACGTTCCTTGAAAGATGTGGAAGTAAATGTGGAATTAGCGGCCCTCCTGCAGTTGTTAGCACAGGTAGCACATAAATAATGAAAACTTCTTTAGTTAATGTGCTTGTTTTGCTCATACAGCTAGCAGGTCCAGTCCAGACCTGTTCCTTTGTTGATCATAAATGTCGTCGAGAGTGATGGCTGCATTTTTCGGTCTTGTTCATCAGGGAAAGATGCTATGCTAATATGGCTTGGCGAGTTGCAAACAGCAGAACAGTGGAGTTATATGGACTCTGCAGGGTAATAAACTCGTATGTTAGCAAAATGACACAGATCCAAGATGAAAGCAAGATCAGAGCTGTGTGCGTTTAGAGTGATTCCAGAGCAAAGGTCTCAACATCAAACGATGCTCTGTTTTTCATGAGGACAGAAGATGCTCTGGCAGAGAAATGATCACATTTATAATGATGACAGGGTCAGTGATGTTACACTCATTTGCAGTGTTCTATTCAAAATACATTTAAACACAATTTAAAAAAAATTATGATTTAAATATTAATTAAAAATATATAGTCATATGTAAGGAAAAGTGTCTGTGTATGTGTGTGTGTGTATATATATATATATATATATATATATATATATATATATATATATATATATTATATATATGAAACCATAGTAAATACAAATATAAAATATAAATAATTATGTACTGTAATACAGTATATGTAAAAAAAAGATATATAATGTATACCTAAAAATTATATAAAATGTAAAAAAAAAATCTAAAAATGAATAATTACATATTAAAATCTAAAAGTATATAATACATTTGTCTTATATATGTTATATTTTACTGATTAACATTTAATTAACATTTTAATTTAATGATTTAAATTTTATTATATTTATAAAATGTAAAACTTTAAATCTAAAAAGTGAATAATTACATATTAAAAATTATAATAAAAATATTACATTTTTATTGTTATTAATAATATATATATATATATATATATATAGAGAGAGAGAGAGAGAGAGAGAGAGAGAGAGAGAGAGGGTATATTTTGCTAATAAATTTTATTTAGTAATTTACATTTTATTTATCATATTTCACTAAAATTCAAAGAGATGACTTAAATATGAATTTAAGCAAAAATACTAAAAACATACATATAATATATAAAATAAATACCTTTAAATGATTTAAAATAAATATATTAAAAACATAAGAAGAATGTTTATTCTATACTTTTACATTTTAATATGTCATTGTTTGTTTAGATGATTACATCACTTGATTTTTATTATCATAGTCTTCTGGTCATTAAGTTTTGTTATAAATAGTATGAATATTTTTCAAAAGTGTATGATTACAAAATGAATACAAAAGATAACATTTCAAAGAACCTTGTAAACTAGATTTTTTTTTTTCTTTTTTAATAATTATGGTTTATCATTGACCCTTTACAGTGAAGGCAAGTTATACCTCACCCATTTTCTGACTTTTTCAGAGAAAAAAACACGCTTCGTTTGAGGTCTTTAATAAATTGACAGAGGTGGGGTTTATCCGTCCTAAAGGGCTTTTCCATGAAGCTTTATAGTCATTTCATTTTGCGAAAAGCCCATCTGACCTCATTGTGTGTTGTCAGTAAGAGTCTGCATGTTTAAACTCCCAGATTTATGTTCTGTTTTATTTGTTTGCGCTGCAGTGAACTATCTGAGCCCACGGCTAGATTTAAGTACAAATAAATACAACAAAAAACAAATACTAATCTGAGCAAACGAGCAGATATTTCATCAGGAAAGGAACGGAAATACATCAACAGTCCTGACCGCATGCGGCTAATCCATTGAGACACACAGGAGATTAGCATGGACGCTAATCAGAGTCTCAGATTCACAATAGCATCTATAAAACTCAATGTACTTATCGCTAAACGATAGCAGTGGATTTTCTAGCCCCAGAGGGAGGGTTGTGTTTCATATGCAGCGCCTGATGTTTTTTTAAATGGCGCATCTGTAATAGCATCTCTGTTATGTTATTTACCTGTAATGGAGCACAGGTTACACGAGCAATGACATCATCTGCCCTGAGCACACGCTTACTGGACCAAATAGGCAAATTTTCCCCCGCGGTAGATGATAAGCACCAGAGGCAGCGATCGGGAGGACATTAGCTCAAATATACCACTGCGTTCAAAGACGAGCGTCCTGCCAAATCCACAGTCTCGCGTCCACGGCCGGCTCTCTTACATGTGAGGTAAGCAAGAAAACCTGCTTGACCTCATGTGACCTTTCATGAGATCAGCTGATTTGTAGATTTGTGATTGGGAAATTGTAGTTTGGTCTAGTTAATCTAGTCTTACGGGGTCCGTTTTGCATGTTATTCATTTATATATACATACATACAGTATTTGTTTATACTGCAGTTCTTTCTGGTCCTCAAATCTGATTGGCTAATAAGAGTGTGATATTCTAGTGATAGCAGAACTCTAACCGTTTGTTTCACTCCGCTTGTGGCATTTCCACAGGGAGTGTCATCCGTGTAGTTTGGTAATAAAGATCTGAATCACAGCTGTGCCGATAAACAGCCATATTGCACTGCTACTCGTGTGATATTGCTCATACGCAATATAGTCAAAATATTCTGAGAATAAAGTCAAACTTGCAAGAATAGTCATGGCAATATGAGATTAAAGTTGTAGTATTTTGAGAATAAAGTCGTAGTAATACAAGTTGAAGTGATATGTTATAAAGTTAAAATACAGGAATAAATTGACTTTAATCTCATATTGCTACCACTTTGTTCTGGTAAGCTTTTATTTATATATTTGATTGTTTGTTTGTTTATGTGGCACTAAAACGCAGTCATAGGAAAATGTTCCAGCTTTCTATTTCGATTTTAGCATAGTTTTGAATTAGTATTTTTAATTTTTAATTTTGTTAGCTTTTACTCTTTAATTTTTGCACTGCTTTTCATGTAATATTGCTCATACGCACTGCAACAGTGTTATTTTAGCATTTATATGCTATTATAGTATTTATTTATATTTTCAATTAGCTTTGAATTTTATGTTTTAAGTTTCCTTTTTTTACATTTTATTTTTCAAGTCTTAGTAATTTTTTTGTACAAATATTTCTATTTAGCTTTATATAAATTTTTGTTTACATTTAAGTACTTTTTGTAATTTATAATAGTATTTTTATTTTAATGTAAACTTATTTTATTTTAGTTAGTTGCCATTTTCATTTTAAGTTTATCAAGTTTGTTAATACATTTCTATTTAATTTTAACGTTTTTATTAGTATATTTTAAGTTTCATTTAATACATTTTAGATTTTAAGTTTCGTGACTTATTCATTTATTTTACATTTGATTGTCTACCAGTAACTGTTCGGTTACCAACATTCCTCAAAATATCTTCTTTTGTGTTCAACAGAAGAAAGAAACTCATACAGGATTGAAATAACTTTAGGGTGAGTAAATGATGACAATTTAAATTTTTGGGTGTACTGCCACTTTAAGATCACAGAGGCCATTGCTAAAATATTAACTGTACTTATTTAACATGGTGGTCTGATTAAAACTTTCACAAGGTTGTTTGCATTTTTAATGGTCAGTGAATATGTGAGGTTAACACTAGGACTAGTTTGACTGGTTGTTTGCTAGTATGCAGACTGGCCCCATTGGTTGCAAGCGTCTGTTGGGTCGGTTGTGTAGAAACGAGGCAAACACATCCAGAGTTTGAGCTTCAGCCCAATCAAAACAGTCTGGATGGGGTTCATGCCCAGATACACAGTGTCTGCTCTCTTACTGCCTGCTTCTGCGTAAAAGCATCTCGAGAGTAGGAAATGCAACCGTTTCTCTTTCCCACAATCCATCACACCTGGCAGTAAGCTGTTGTTGTTGTTTTTTTTCCTATGCTTATTTTAAAAAGCCCTTTATCAATGGATTCCTGAAGGGTTAGTAGCCGTGCACTTATCAGAGCTCTGACGCAAGCACCGGCACTTCTGGAGGAAGGATTGAAGGGCAGTTTGGGTGGAGAAAGAGGAATAACACATTTCACTTGGATTTCCTGGTGCTGCAGATTAGATTGGGGAAGAGATTGGGACGTCTGGGTTCGAGTGAGCGAGAGCTTGGCCGGCGCTCAAGGGACGCCACGAAAAGAAAAAAAGACCAAGTGGGCCAAGCGCTGCAAGAAAGATTTGCGACAGGAAATGAGCGAGATCTTAGGAAGTCATTTAGCGTCTCCAGAGCTTCAGCGCGAGCTATTACGCTAGCTTTGTCCAGCACTGACACTCAGATCGCTTTACTGAAAGGCTCACAGAGGATTCGCTGGATTTTTATGCTTTCTGTGCAAAATGAGTGGCGCTTGTCTATTAAATCGTGCAGATACACAGTTGTTTGTATCCCAAATGGCCAGTTGAAATTGCTCTCCTCTAAGCTTAGTTTTGATATTTTAATTACATTTTTATTTGTATTTTATCTATTATGTATTTTATCTATTAGTCTATTATATTTAATGTGTCTTTTCAAAATGAATGCACTTACTGCTTTCATTTAAAAATGTCTAATAGTGTTCAATTTATAGTTATTACAAAGTGACATTTTCATGTGTAATACAGATGAGTTGAAAAGGTGTCAATTGTCTTAATGTGCAGGTATCACAAAGTATCTTGTAGCCAATGTTATTTTATTTTAATTTGTGTTGGAAAATGCAAAATGCCATTTTAGTGCCAAACAAACAAACATATAAATAAACAAATGATTATGAGATTATAGTCATAATATTTTGAGAATAAAGTCAAACTTGCAAGAATAAAGTCATAGCAATATGAGATTAAAGTTGTAGTATTTTGAGAATAAAGTCGTAGTAATACAAGATTAAGTGATATGTTATAAAGTTAAAATACAGGAATAAATTCTCTAAATATTTTGACTTTAATCTCATATTGCTACCACTTTGTTCTCATAAGCTTTTATTTATATATTTGTTTGTTTATTTGTTTATGTGGCACTAACGCATAGGAAAATGTTAATATTTTAGCTTTCTGTTTCAATTTTAGCATAGTTTTGAAGTAGTATTTTTAATTTTGTCAGCTTTTACTCTTTAATTTTCGAATTCTCGAATTTTAGGACCTTCACAGTTAATGATCTTAATGATATCATTTCAAAATGTTACATTTCTGTTTATTGCTAGTGGCATTTTCATGTGTAATACAGACAACTAAGTGTCTGGGGTTTGTACAAAACACACCGTACGTTTGAGCAACAGTAACAGAGATGCTCATATCACCAGTGTTTTTATTGTGTTTGGGCACTAGCACAGTGAATTCATGGACGCTTTGTCAGAGTTAACTGCTCGGAAAGATTATCAGGAGCCAAGAGGACATAATTTAAGATAATTTAGCATTCATAATGAAAATGTATGACTCTCAGAAGTAATTCTGTACTGTTCTCTGAAGGGATTGTTTTTTTTATCTGTTGATTTATGCATTTTTCTTGGTCATGAGGAAGTGTAATCTAGCAATAGAATGGGAGTATGCGAATACAAACAAGTTTTAGATGTATGAATTTCCTGGAATTCAACCACTATCCACAGGATGTGATGCAAACGTCCAAGTAAGGTTTTATAACGTTGAGTTGATGGAACCCGCTGAGTTTGAGTTCTTGACGTCCAAAACTGTGTAAAACATTAGATTTGCTCTAATATAGAACACACTGAGCCTTTAAAGATGGCATGAATATAAATCCACGCACACATACTGTCACAGTGACAAAGAGAGTGTGAGTAAAAGAAGGAAAATCGCTGAGATTTTCACCTTTTATTCTCCAGCGCTCCTCTGTGGATTCTCGCTTAGAACAGGTGGCCAAATCCACTTCCTTATTAAAGCAGGAGAAAAGAACAGGAAACGGGGCATTTTCCACTCCAGCAAGACACAAACAAGCCCTGTGTCTTCTGGAAACAATTAGGAGGAGCACAGTTGTGTAGCCAGGCATATGATAAAAGAGAAGTCTGGACTTTAGAAGCCGGTCCACCTCTCTCTTTCTCTCTCTCTCTCTCTCTCTCTCTCTGGAGTGTGTTAAAACAGCTGAGGAGAGCAGCATCTGAGCGGCTTCATCTCCAGTGATGTGCAGACTTTTACCATGGTTAAGTCTTTAGTGGATGCATCAGCACTTCTTTTAGTATTGTTTATTTAGGAGTGGTGATTTAAAAAGTTTTGGTGTGTAATTTGTCCTGGAACCTTTGTGCTAAATCAGCTGATTTTAATTCAATTCAATTCAAGTTTTTGTATAGCGCTTTTTACGATACAAATAGTTGCAAAGCAACTTTACAGATTAAGTTTCTACAATATTTAGATTTAGATAATGCCACTGAATAAAACATTGTAACATTTGATCTCACAAATTGGACTTTTTGCTTTCAATTCAAATTTTTATCTCATAATTCTGAGAAAATATACAGAATAGTGAGATAAACAGTCACAATTACTTTTTTTATTATTTAAAACAAAAAAATCAATAAACTCTGAATTCTGCGAAAAAAGTCAGGATTGCCATGATATAACCACAAAATTGCGAGATACAAGTGCAGAATTTCACATTATAAAATTGGAATTTCAAGATATTAACTTAGAATTCTAAGATATAAACTCAAAATTTCAAGATATAAACTTGGAATTTCTAGATGTAAACTCAGAACTGCAAAATATAAACTCAGAATTTCAAGATATAAACTCAGAATAACTAGATAAAAACTGTAAGAGATGTAATCTCAGACTTTTCAGATATGAACTCAATCGCAAGATTATAAACTTGTAAATTTACATTACAAGGAATCAGAATTTCATCATATTTTTTGTCCATATGAATATCAGCATTTGCACCAAATTGCATATTTCAGCTCAGTTTGGGACTCTGAAGGAAACTGTGGTGTTTCTCCTCCTGTATGAGCCTGATATATCAAATATGATCAACAAAAACACATGCAAACTTCTGTCTAAAGGTCCCATAACTGATTTCTCTGACTGTTATTTTTTATGTCAGGCTTTACAGGGTTAACCTCACTCTTTCTCGAGGCAGCACCTCAATGTTTTCTGCATATTGTGTCACGCTTTACTCATTATTGTCCACGTGAAGAATCCTACATCTCCATGGATACGTCTAAAACGTCCACATAATTTGTTTAGGGTGCTGTTTTAGGTCGGTTTCTTCGTTAGTATGCATTAACTGAGAAATTATACCTTCACGAGCGAGGACAGGCGAGACAGTTACTTGGAAGCGGGGTCTCTTTGTGGGAGTTATTTTAGGAGCCAGGCAAATTTTATCCTGCAGTAATTGTGTTACGTGTATTGTCTTCTGAAGAAAGACTGAGAACAGTAAGTGGGTTTGAAAATCCGGGGTATTAAAATGTGCTCTCGGCATAGCGTTTCCATCCATCAGCCGGTGGGACACGAGCGAGAAACTCCGTAACCTAATTACAGTGAGTCAGCTCATCGTGTCCCTATGAAAACCCAGCGTTCATCAGCTGATGAAAGTCATATTTCAGTATTATGCCGTCGCACAACCTCACAGCTATTCAAATGCATTTCTCTCAAGGCTTGTCTCGTGTTTCCGAGTGCTGCACCTATGATACAACATGTGCTTTCATAACTCTGTATGATCATCAAAGACGGTCACGCCCGCTTGTTTTGAGAGCTCTTCGTCGATGCTATATTATATATTAACTTATAATTAATTAATTAATCTTCTACTATTATTATTATTTTAAGAATGTACTTTTGTATTATTATTTTCATGAAAATAAAGCAATTGTCATTACCAAACCACAATAAGTTAAATACCATATTTTATGTATAATGATTGTATTTGTTGTACTGCCTTCGGTTTATTCTGGTTTAAATTAATTTAATTTAAATGCAACTAAAATTTAATATATAAACAACATTTATACTATATAAAATATTGTTAATATTATGGCATGTATTATAGAATATACTGTATTATTATTATCATTATATTATATATCAAATATACTTAAAAATTTTCATTTAAATATAACTAAGATTAAATAAAAATAGATTTTATATAGTAGTAAATATTGTATTATAGCCTGTACTGTATATTGTATTGTAGTAATAATTAAATGAGAATCATGTAAATTTAAAGAAAAAATTAATTGTAAAGATCTAATTTTTAAAATATTTATTTTAAATGTAACTAAAAATGAATATAAAATAGCTTTTACACAGTAAAAATTGTTTTATAGTAATGAGAAAATATTGTATATTGCATTATAGTGCTTGATGCATTATAGTAACGACAATTCAATGAGATTTACCATATGTAAATTACAAAACAATAAATGTTCTACTGCATTATAATGAGAGGAAAATGTGCTTTAAAAAAGAAAAGAATCTTAAAGGGGTGGTTGATTGCAATTTAATTTTTTTAAGGTTAGTTAATGTGTAATGTTACTGTTTGAGCATAAGTTACAAAGCTGAAAGTTACGAAGCTGAAAGTTCAAAGTTCGTCTTTTAAAATTCTGGCAGTTTAATGCCTACAAAATTGGCTGGAAGGGACTACAACATGTTACTTCCCGGGTTTGTGATAAACCCCGCCCTCGGGAAAAGGCAGCAAAAGGGGCGAGGCTATGCTGCGCTGCTTTGGAGAAGAGGAAGAGAAAACTAGAGGTGCACGTAAAAATCGATTTATATATGAATCGCAATTTTGTCTTCACACGATTCTAATGGATTCCCAAGTTTCAGAATCAATGTTCTAAAGCAGTGGTTCTTAATACTGTTCCTCGCGTCACCCTGCTCTGCACACGCTCTGCATCTCTCTCTCTCTCTCTCTCTCTCTCTCTTTTTCTATATCTTTTGCTCTCTCTCTCTCTCTCTCTCTCTCTATTTTCATTTGTTTCTTATTCTTGTTATTTGGTATTTGTGATGTCGTTGTTTACAATACAACAGGAGCACATGCCGCTGAGGTGAGGGGCGGGATGTTTAGACACGCAATAGAGGCGGTTTAGCCAATCACAACACACTAGGCTAGCTAACCAATCAGAGCCCATCGCCTATTTCTGAGGGAGGGGCTTATAAAAGCAGGAAATGATCAGCACATTTCTCAGAGAAGGAACAGAGCGATGTGGAATAAAGGAATAAAAATGATGTTAAAAATAATGTTTTTTTTTAAAAAACGAAGCATTAACACGTTAGACTGCACCCCATAAACACAATCAAGCCTACAAAAAAAACAGTGAACCACCCCTTTAAATGTCCTTAAACAAGTCTAATTTTCTTTTATATTTTCTGTTGAGATTTTCAGGTGAATGCATCTTATGTCTTTCATGAGGTTCACTCTCTCTGCTTTAGTGACAAAATGTTGACTCAGTTTTAGGAGTTGGCGACATACAGCGTCATTCCAGACAAACACTCCGAACATATAAATCTCTCTAGATGCGTCATGGATTGAGTTTGAGGCCGTGCAGTTATTCAGCCGAGCTTCATCACAGTAGAGAATGATGGAAAGATTAACAATGCTTGGAATCCAGCTCATGATTTCACGTCCTCTGTTACATTTTTGGACAATGTAGATGTTTCCCACAATTTGCTCATGCTGCAGTGGTGGATACAGTAGCTAACGCTGCAGACTGTGTTCCCATGACACACTGAGGAGGAGGCGGGGCCTCACTGTGCAACGCCTCTGATTGGTGGATGATGGATTGACGCTCATAAAAAAAAAAAAAAAAAGAGGAAGGCTCTTGGACTGTGCCTTTCTGATGCATTCCTGATGTTTATGAAAACATGTCTGCAAGGTGGGGAAAAAAACCTGAAAGTCCACAGTCATCTCTCGGGCCCCGGGCCCCTCACTTCCCCCAGGGCTCGACTGTGTGAAAGCACACTTTTGTGCTCCGGTCCCCGTTCCTTCTGCTGAGGTGGACTCTCACTGTTTTTCCTGGCAGGATTCGGACAAACATGCACCAAATTACGTCGCAAGCAAGCCCCCTGTGTCAAACACATGACAAATAGTTTCATTTGGCATTATTGGGGAAACTCAAGGAAGTTAACAAGCATGAGGCAGAGGCTGGAAAGAGGGAAGTGTTTTAAGAAGGTGGGTCAATCGAGTTGTAGGGTAAGGATGATGTGACGGCAGAGCAAACAAACTGTTCACGGCTTTTGTTGTTTAGTTAGACTGTGTTCTTATCCTTCCTTTGTTAAACTGGGCTAGATTGATATTTCAGTCAATATTTCAGATTTTTTTTTCTTAAAGAAAATATGAATGGTGAAACAGTGCTTTGGTGTTGTGGGTGGTTGCTAGGGTGTTTTTTATGTGGTTACTAGGTTGTCTGTAAGTATAATATGGTTGTAAAATCTTAAATTTCAAGTGTGACGTTTGTACAGGATGGATGGATAGATTACTATTAGTGTAAGTGGTTGCTATGCTGTTTATGATGATTACTAAGCAGTTTCTAAAGTTTTAAGTAGCACTAATAGTGATTGTTTTATTTAAATGTGACAGACTGTAACCGTGTTAATTAACCCACATGTGTGTTTTACTTTTATTTATATTTGGGGTCACACACAGGGCAGGTTTAAGGAATGAATTCTGCCAGATTCCATAGAGACCATTGGAGGATGTGCTGTTTGAAGCACATCTAAAGCTCCTGACGCTAAAGCGATTCAGCATGTGTGTGTGTGTGTGTGTGTGTGTGTGTGTGTGGAGGGGGAGTGTGTTTATGAGTTGCCGGGATGATTAAGGAACGGTCCAGAATGCAGTTTTAATTGAAGCGGTTTTGCTCGCCTGCTTCCAAAAACAGCGCAGCTACGCATTCCTGTCGCAAGTGGCGTCCTCGAACATCAAAGCCCAACCACCATCCACGCAGCTATTAGCATACGCTCTGAAATCAAGCGCTCACCTGCTTCAATGCCCAAAATGAGCACATATTCAGCCAGCACTCGAGTCGAGTGTGTACACATATATTGAGCCTGAGAGTTTGCCAATAGCCCTGATTCTCTCTGAGCCTCATAAATAAAGAGCTTCATGCTCATATTTGTCCTTAGTTACACTCGTGATGTTCGAGTGGGGTCGTGTGGAAACTTCTGTCATTAAAATTAAACACAAACAAGGTAATTTTTATCTCACTATTCTCACATTTTTTCTCACAATTGCAAGGTTACCTCTCACAATTCTGACTTTTGATATATAGTGTGATACAAACTTACAATTGTGTGTTATAAAGTCAGAATTGCGAGATTTTTTGCAATTCTGACTTTGTAACTTGCAATTGCAAAGTTAACGTGATTCTGAGTTGCAGTTGCAAGTTATAAAGTCAAAATCGTGCAATATAAACTCACAATTGTAAGAAAATATCAGACTTTTTCTCCTCAGATTTGGACCTTATAACTCACAATAGCAAGTTTATGTCTCAGTTCAGAGAAAAGAAGTCAGAATTGTGAGATATATACTCTGAATTGTGAGAAAAAGTTGGAATTCTGAGTTTATATCTTGCAATTCAGACTTTTTTTCTCGCAATTGCAAGTTTATATCACACAAATCTGACTTAATAACCTAACAATTTTGACTTTTGTCTCACATTTTCAGACTTTTGTTTTAAAATTTTTTTTTTTTGAATTTTTTTTTTATTGTTAAGTTATAATTGTTAAAAAGTTAGTTTATTGCAATTTTGAGAAGAATTCAGAAATGAGATTTTACTCAGAATTGCTAGAAAAAAGACTTTATTTCTTAGTTTATAGAGTTCTTATTTTTTTCTCCCATTTCAGACCTTTTTCTCAGAATTGTGAGAAAAAAATAAGAATCATTGGATATAAACTCACAATTGTGAGAAAAAAAGGTAGAATTTTTTATATAAGTTATAAAAGAGTTTAGAAAGAGTTTATATAACAGATCTGACTTTTCCTCGTAATTGCAAATTCATATCCCTCATTTCTGATATTATAACTCACAATGATGAGTTTTTTTTCTTTCAATTCTGAGAAAAGTCAGAATCAAGAGATATAATCTCAGTTCTCAATTCTTAGTTTATTTCACACAATTCTGACTTTTTTCTCAGAATTGCAAGAAAAAAAGTAAGAATTGTGAAATATGAACAGAATTCTGAGAAAAAAAAAGTAAGAATTGTGTGAAATAAACTCAGAATTCTGAGAAAAAAGTCACAAGTACCTTCCATAGGGTCAGAACACACTCCACACGGGCAGATTTTGCCATATTTCGAGCAGCTGTTGGCTGCTGGGGTCAAAGGTCACCGTGACCCTGAGTGAGGGAATGCAGCTTTACTTCATTGTTCTTTCTCCCAGACGTCAGTAATGAAGGCCCAATTGAAAATGCTCTGTGTGCTGACCTGCTATTAAAGATTGTTGTGATTATGAATGACTGTAATTGGAGGGAATTAAAAAGCATGCACTTGTATTTACAGGAGGCTTTTTTGCTTTTACGCTTCAGCGGTTGTCTGCTACCATTCTAGAACTGGCTGTTCTTCCAAGAAGAAGATTTTTGGCCCAGCGGAAAGTCTCAGAGCACGTTTTTGGGTCAGATTGGATCCTTTGTACCAAAACATGTCAAGCTCTGGTCTCTATGCAACAGCTGAAATAAACAGATACAGTTTAGCTGAAAGATGTGATGCTAATGAGGTTCCGGAAATATCAGTGAGGTTTGTTTCACCGCAGGCTCATGCTGACAGACCTTTGGTCCATTTTGCATTTCGATTACGTAAAACTTAACCAATCCCAGTTCATTCGGATCTCTTTAGGGTACAAATAATTGCAAAGCAATCTCAGTCTGTGAGCGGTTATGCACTAAACTACTAGCAGAATAGTATATGAACAGATTGCTCTCCATCCAAAAGTAAAAATTACTTAATTTCTCAGACAGTTTTGTGCTCATCTGTCACGCCAGTGTTTTAAACTGTTCACAATCAGGGTTATTTTAGTATTGTCTATTTACTATTATACTTTTATTTATATTTTAAATTAGCTTTCATTTTTATCTTTTTTTTTTTTCATTTTAATTTTAGTTACATTTTTAGTAATCTTGTTATTTGTTAGTTTTTGTTTATCTTAAATTGTAGCTTTTAATTTAATTTTATTTTATTCTCGGTTTAGTTTGTTTATATTTATATTATTTCTAGTTGGTAATTTTAGTGCTTTAACTTAAACTAAATGAAAAATTTGTACGTAATGAGTTCTTATTTTCTTTTATTTCAATTAACAAGATGTTTTAATAGTTTTAGTTTTAGATAACCTTCGCACTTTGCAGTTTATTTCTCATTTCTTTCCATAATGGAATGCATTTTTGAATATTTTTCAAGAAAAAAAAAAGGTAGGCGGGGCTTGAGTTAGCCATTTGATTGCACTGTGAAAGGTGATTGGAGGAGGGCTTAATGATGTCTTAGTGATGTCAGCGAAAAATGAAAGTCATTTCATAGGTAGAGAAAGTTGCCTTTTGACTTTTTCAAGCTTTGCAGTCATTTTGCAACATCTTGAATCAACGCTGAACTGATTTGAGCTGCATAATGGCTCCATTGTCTTCTGTAGAGCTGCTTTATAGCTGAAATTGATTTCATAAGTGATGCATTTTGCAACATTAACACTGTTTATTACTGTGAAGCTGCTTTGAAACAGCCTGTATTGTATAAAGCACTATGTGCATGTGACATTATGAAAGGCTGGGACTACGAATTGCTTGTTTTAGTTGATAGTTAGTTGGCAGGTCCATGACGTCCAAGCGTTCGATGTACTTCCTTTTTCAACTGAACATTTAACAAGCATGACTCTTAGAAATAACAGTGTGCTCGACCAACACAATGCATGTTTCAAATGACTTATGTAAATGTTCAGGCAGATTGCTGAAAACCCGGCCCGTGTGGTGACAGTATCCCACAATTCCATCCCAGCGTTCCCGGAGGACGGCTCTCTGCATAGAGAACATTCTCCATTCAGATCCTAACCACAGGAGTGTGTCTAGAGAGCAGCGAGGAGCGAGCAGGGGTGGAGGTGAAATTATGCTTTTATACTCGGCGTCTTGTGCCAAGCCGGGGTTTATGCTAGAGCTGATGTACTAGGAGGGAAATTGAATCTTCTCCCAGACTTAATCCTCAATCGCTCCACCTGTAATGCATTTTGGACTCTCACGTTTGGTTCCCCCACACAGTTTCATGCTTCTATTTCAGCCTTTTTCTGAACCCAGAGTGTCTGATTATTTATCACAGGCCGGCGAGATGTTTCAGACAGGCAGTTTTAAAATGTTTTGAGACTTGCAAATAGATTTAAGTGTAAACACCTCTGTGTCTGCGTACAATTATTCTTTTCTCATGTATAACTTTGGCTTGAGGGCGTCTTTCCGATGGAACTGAATGTTCGAGAGCATCGTACAGTAAACAGGCTCGAAATGGCCTCAGGTTAATGCATTTCAGAGATCAATCTGGATTCGTTACGAAGGTGAGCAGAAAACATTTAGATGTTTAGAGAGGACAACATTTTAAATACTTGCTCATTGCATCTTATCACTTACAAAAAGTAGTGCCCTTTAGTGGCAAACCAGGGAATGGCTTCAGCATCAAGTGGTTTTTGGCAACTAAGAATATTTTGTGGTATACTGATGAAACACAAATGTGTCCGTCGTTACTGTAGTCCAGGGTCATTATACTAAAAATAAAATAAAGACATTTTGTTGCTTAAAATAAAATACATGCTAACTGAAATTTAATAAAATATTTGTCATTTTAACTTGATGAACTGAAATAACAAAAACTGAAATAATAAGTTAATAAGAACTTAATAAAAACTTAATAAGAATAAAATTTATCAAATTATTGATAATAAATATTTATACACACACGCCAAAATACAAACACATTAAAAAATTATATAAAATATGGGAAGTATAGAAATAAAATCTGATTAAAAATATTAATAAAGACTTTAATAGTAAACTCAGTGATGCCAAAATAACACTGCTTCAGTCTTGGCTTTCTTCATTTTAAGACCACTTAAGCTCCTTCATACCATTTATAATATTCCATAATGCCAAATGAGCTTTCCCTTCAGCATATTTCCCACTTATTGAATTAACCTATTATGACCTAACATCATAATACAGGATTTAGGCATTTATTTTGACAGAGGCGTTTCCTTATCCTCAGAAGCAGCTCTGCTGGGTTCCCACTTAGGATTTTTCCCTGCAATTTTTATTCATATCTTTATTTTGCTGTACGGAGGACATGACGCAAGGACTTAATATTAGTCGGCCCTCGACTGACCCGGGAGCCTAGACCGGAAGAGACTGTTGCCTCTGCAGCTTTCCAAACAAGCACTCCCACATTCCCTGTAGCCGGGGAACTCGGAGCGTCACCGTGGGATGTGCATGGACATCCATCAGACTCTTGAAATGCCTGGGCTGCCAGTTTCTGCCCAGCCAACGGAGAGATGGTCCTTAGTTCCTGTGCTGGAAACTGGTTTTCTTCCTCCTGGGAATTCTGCCCACATTAACGAGTGCCTGTGTGAATGGCAGCCAGATTGGGAATGCCATCATTCATAGGATTTTTGTTTGATCTCGCTCTTGCAATGATAGGGACTTGTGTTTACAAGTGAATGGTAAATAGCTAATTATATATTAGAGGAAAATTGCTAAGCAAGAACTAATAGTTTACAAGAAAAAACAAATGATGGGCATATGATTTTGTTTGATCTCAATCAGGCATTGACAAGTAAATGTTTACTGTGAATGGTAACAAACTGTAAAATGTTACTGTAAAGCCAAAAGCTTGAATCAAATAAACTTAATAACTTGATATCTGAGGCTAATAACTGAAGGTTTGTGTAAAAAACTAACAACGCCTCAATTAAACCAGCAGAAAAACCAGTGATAGTGACTTTCATATGAATTCTGTTTGATATCGCAAAATCGATAAAATTTTACTGTAAAATAAAAATCTGTCTGAAAGAAACAATACTGAAGAAAGAAAAACTGAATTAATAAAACTCTAAGATATCAAATAATACTGTACTTCATATCTGGGGTGGATTAAGTGTTTTGGGGGGTGGGGGGTGGGTGCACAGATGCAAAAGATTAAACCTTATCTTGATTAAACCTTAATTAAATCAGTAAAAATAATTGCCAAAAATTGCCATTTATTATCAGTGAATGTTAATAAACTATAACTTTCATATGAATTTTGTTTGATATCACAGGGATTGTGATTATCAGTCAATGTTAATGTCAACTAAAATTCACTGTAAAAAAATAAATAAAATAAAATACCAAAGAAAGAAAGTCAAAGAAGAAGAAAATAAAAAAAGTGAGACAACATCAGATGATAATAAATAAATCAATAAATCAATAACGTCCTTCATAACTGCATGGAGCTAATAAATTAACTTTTTTTATACAAACTCTTAAGTCTGCTAAAATATTATCGTTAAAGGAAAGTCAAGAAAGTGTGAAAACCCAAAGAGCGACATTTATATTAATGTTGTGTGACAACGCAGGGAACTGTGATTTTTAGTTTAATGTAGGCTACTATAAAATTGTAGTAAAATAAGAAAAGCTGTATTCAAACAATTTTTAGGGGTCGCATCAGGTACACGTAGTGCCATTTCACCTTTTGCACAGCAAACACACACAAATGATGAAAGTTATTTAATAGTTAGGTTTAATAAAACCATGAGATGTTTTCTTTTATTTTTATTTTCCCAAATTCCAAATGTAAAAAAAAAAAAAAAAAAAAAAAAATCTATTTCCCGCCCATTAAACGAACCACATAAACAGAGAGGTCCTGATGATGACGTCGGTGAAGGTGAGTTTTAAAAATAAAAGAGGGAAGAAAGCACATGGACGCGAGCAGCTGAAATCAATAAATCAACTGATTGATGCTGAAATATCGGGATCACCGTCTGGCTGTCGATACGGAGCAGCGCGCGCTCGCTGCTTAAGGACCGCCTCGCGGGCGACGGGACACTGGGCCAATACGATCCAGAAGTCACGGAAATTTTTGTGCAGTGAGAGTTTCCACGCGTGAAAATGATTCGAGAGGGGGAATAATCCGAGAGAGAAACAAAGAGAGGGGGAGAGATCACTGATGATGATGATGATGATGGCCTAGAAACATCAGGAATTCCTCGCTCCGCTCGACTGGATCTTTAAGGCGATGAGGGATTTTACGCATTGCCAAGAAAACGGGCTTGCTTTCCTCCTCCGCGCACCGCGGCTTTACTTTTGACTCTGAGGAGGATGCATTGAAGTCTCGCATGCAGTCTGAGAGTCTCTGACTCACGTGAAAAGGAACGGCGGCTCTGCGCATTAATGCGTGTGTGCGCGAGCGCGTACGCGTGCTCTTCCGTGACCAATGGCACTGGAAACCGTGCGCAACGGCTATGTGCGCACTTGTGTCACTCCCGCGGAGCAGGACTGTTGGCACTCGCGCTTGGCTCTTGTGTGGAGCCGTAGGAGTCTCTCCTCGGCCGCGTGCGTCGCCTCGCTGTCCGTGCTGCTCGCGCTGCTCGCCGCGGACTGGGACGCGGAGCGCGCGTGTCACTTGGTGACGCTCGCGGAGCTCGTGTGGCAGCTGCTCTCCCCCGTCTTTACGCTCGTGTGTGCCTTCTTCTGGGTGGGCGTGTATCTGCTCCGTTGCGGGGTGCTCATCCGCACCGCCGTGTTTCTGCTCACCGTGTGCCATCTGGGCGAAGCGGCGGCACAGTCGCTGTTGGATGCGCAGCAGCTGTACTCGTTCACCGCCACCGCGCTGGTGCTGCTCGCCTGCCTGGCCAGCGGGGCGCTCATGGTGGTGCGTCTGGGTCAGGGCATCTCTGTGCTCCTCTTCATCAGCATCATCAGGACTGTATCGCTGCTGTCTCTGCAGAAGGTGCGCGCCAGCTGGAGACCCTACCTGGCGTACCTGCTCGGGGTGCTGGGGGTCCTGCTGGCGAGGTATGCGGACAGGCTGCTGCCGCCGGAGCAGGGCGCATCACACCGGGAGGGATCGAGGGGAGATATTCCGGTATTTAAGAGGCGCAGGAGGTCCAGCTCCGTAGTCTCGTCAGACATGGCACAGCACGGCCAGCCCAGGAGCAAACCTCACAGGAGGACGTCGCTGCCCTGCTTGCAGAGAGACCAGGTAGGGGCTCTTTATCGATCGCGCTGCTTGTCTACTGTAACTTGCATGTTCGCGGATTAAAACGTGACCTTGTTATTATTATTCACGCGAACAACAATAACGCGGCGTCAGGACGCGCTTTAAACACTTTTTAAGCTGTTGTTTCTTGATTAAGAGCGCTTTTATCAAAACGACTGTTTTAGTGTTGCCATCGATCGTATTAATAAAAAATAGGTCATGCTTCACGGTAGTGTTTGTTTGCATAAATTATAGTAGTAAAGCTAATGAGCTGTTGTGTAGAATTATAATCCAATCTAAAATGTTACCTCTTATTATTATTATAATGGCGTAATGTTCATATATCTATCTGTCCGTTGTGTTTTTTCCAGAGGTTTTTGTTTGTCCTGTCACTTACTTGGATACTTGGAACGCTTTCACTCAAGCATGCATTCTTAGATTTCATGTACAGTATGACATAATATCAAGCAGGAAAGCTCATGGTTAAAGCAGTGTACCTCGACCTCTTGTACTCTATCAGGTGTGTTTTTTATTTTACAGCTGTGCTGACATGCGTTGTTATATTTTGGCACGTAGACAAAAATCTCAGATGTTTATGCACTACAGTGAAGATGCATGTAGTTTTCATGTAGTTAAGCGTGTGTTTGTGAATATTAGAGGTATTTTTGCTACATACACACAGGTAGGCTACTGAAGACTGTGTTGCACGATTTGACTTGTCAATGGAATGTCATGGTATTTGGCTGCAATTACAGTGAAGCTGTACATTTTCTTAAGCTATGTAGCTTTTTAAAAGAACCAGTCACCTTATTTTTGGTCATCAACGCTTTTTTAAAAAGAATAAATATATATAGATATATAGATTGATTAGTCGGCATAATTATTAAATATTACAACATTTTTTTAATGTATAGTGCATTGTTAGGATAAAGCCAACAATACAATACTAATGTTTAAACCGTTGATTAGCAAAGTACACAGAATATTTAGTTGAAATGATCTAATTATTGAAAATAAATACGTCCAAATAATAACCTATTGTTAAGCATGGCGCTGATTAATTGTCAAATAAATTGCAAATGTTGTAGTGACATTTGTTTATCATTTTGTCCTGTTTGCAGACTTGATTTAAGCTCATTTATGTGAAAATAAGATGAACTTGCATTTGAAGTTTTGCATTAAATCCTGCAGTGAATGTTTATGAATTGACATGGTTTGCATTGTAACAATGGAAGAATTTTGTATGAATTAAATTCTTCCTTTGTTATTCTCACTGGACATTTCGTGTTTTCACAGAGAAGTTGGTCTTTTTGCTGCTTTGGTCTTCAAGTATTTGATTTGCGCCCCCTAGTGACCGTATAATTAATGCATTAGGGACCTTTTGCCTACGAGAACCTTAAAAGGAACTAAATTTGTGACAAATCCATGCATTGTCGGTGCAACACTAGTGATATGGAAAAGAACAGAGACACCAGAGTGTTTTCCATGTTCTGCAACACACACACCTGGTGCACATGTGTGATGTCTGGAGAGATATTAGTTCCTATAGCGGTTTCTGTGCAGTTGTTTTATCTGTGTGGTCTGGCTGTGTAAACATGCCAGCTGGGGACCCCTGCTCTGTTCATGTCGTCCTGGCTGTCTGCTCTGACAATAACCTGTGTGTCTTAATGGGCCACACAGAACAGTGTGCACGAAGACAAGCCTTTGGTGTCTGTTTGACGTCAGAGCTTGGTTGGTGTGAAAGCAGTTTTCTGCGACAGGGCCGTGAACTCGTGTTCAGTTTGCAACTGTTATGAAAACATGGATGCAATCACGTATTGGTGACATTAATTTGATGTTTGCATGCTCCTGACATCATTGCATGCTCATATTTTTAACACAAAAGTGGTGTGTTTGTAGACTTCTAGTATCAAGTTATTTTAACTGTACAAAAACAGTCCATTATGCAGCTTGATATTGCAAACAGGTATTTGTTATCATATGATTATGATAATATATCAAAATAATAAACACACTGGTTTTTGGTGCAAATACTTTTACCATTTACTGCACTTAGATATTTACATGACTTATGAATCAGAAGTCTCACTTTCACAGAAAATTGAAGGTGGGTAATGTGTTTTTCATAGCACCTCATCTGTCAGTAAATCACATTTTAAAAGCTTCTTGTGTTTGTGCATCTCTTGCAATTCATCTGAAGACAAATGCTAGTTTTGATGGTAAACAAATACTTCAGTAGCACAGTAAAACATGAGTCGTCTTATTACCAAGCTGCAGTAAAGGCCAAAAGTGATGTCCAGAGAGGACATTTGCACAATATTTGCTTTTAATGACCCTATAAGTTTAATTAAACCATCAAAATATGAGGAATGTGTTATACTGGGAAGAGAAAAACACTAAACTTAAGAAACTATTTGACAAAAAAGCCAAACTAAGTATACATTGACTACAGTATAATCCGTTATTAATATTTAATTGGTTCTCCAACTAAAAAAATAAATAAAAATAAATAGTTTGAAATAATTTTCACTCAGAAATTTCTTGTAAATTTCACAAAGAAGTGGCAAGTAGAACTGAATTAAACATGAAAATTTGAAGTACAAAGACTGAAATTGTATTTTCTTCCAGTAGTCTTTGTCTAATTTACAGCTTTGAATAATCATTTGATTAATAGCCATTTTCATGCAATTTCACAAATGAAACAATTGAAATGTGAAGCACATGCTGTATTTTTGTAGTCTTAAGGTACAAGTTTTAAATTTGTTTAGAAAATAACATCAGGATGTTTGAATAAAGGGCAAATATATCAATTTTCCTTGGCTGGACATCACGTTTGGCCACTACTGTACATGATGTAGTTCAAAGCAGTTCAAATCAAGTTCATGAGTTTGATTCCCGAAGAAGTGCATGAAGTGATAAAATGCCATGTAAGTCACTTTGGATAAAAATAGCATCTTCCAAAATGTACAGGTAGATTTATTCATTTAACTTTAGCTTTTAAAGTACATTTCCTGGAAACCAAACCCATGATTTTCACTCTCAGAAAAAAGAAAAAAAAATGTACAAAACCTGTTGCTGGGGCTGTACATTTTCAAAAGTTACTAATATTGTACCGTTTAGGGTCTAATATGTACACTTTAGGTACTAAAGATAGGTAAATAAAGTATAAAGGTGTACATTTTAAAAGGACACCATCCTTGTGACAGCTTTTTTTTTTTTTCTGAGAATGTTGGTGTTGCAAACATGTTTTTCAATAAATTTTTCAAATGCATTGTTAGGATAAAGCCTACTATAGACTAGTAATATTTAGACTGTTGATTAGCAAAGTGCACAAGAAAGCTGAAAAAATGTCCAAACAATTGAGTGCACAAGAAAGATGAATTGATTTTCGTATGTTATCATCACACTCCACTCTTTGAGCTGCAGCAATGCCAGATATAGTTGTTGTAGTTATTTGAGGAGTCTTAGTCGAGCCAAGCATCAAACTCGCATTAGTAAATCTTTTAATTTGGGTGGTTGGTTCATAAACAGGAAGTGAGCTCAGAGCGGCTTTGACCATTATCTGTCATCCACTCAGTAGAGCACATGCCCTGGGCATTTTCAGTGACGGACAGAAAATCATTCCCGTTATGAACATCGCTGTGTGAAGTGACTTACGTAACGGTCTTCAAATGGACTGAGAACCAGGCTGAAACGTCTTCGCCCACTCATCTTTCTATAAACTTAAATAACCTTACGTGGAGTTTATGGATTTTAATAAGTGTGTCCCGATGTCGAATTTATGAACTGTGTGGCCTGAGCTCCTCAATCTGATACAGTACTTGCAGTTTGGACCTTTAGTTCTCAAGAACTGTTAGTTTTCAAGTGAACTAGTGCTCTAGATGATTGAAGGTTATTAAAGAGTGTTTCTGGGTGGTAAACTGAAGCGTAGCTCACTGCATATGCCCGAGTTTAAGCACAGGTCTCCAGAGGACGGTGTTCGTGGAAAACCCCCGTTTAATGGAACGAGGAGCCGTTTTAACTCAGACACCTCACTGCGTGGAGCCTTTAGTAGCCTTTAGCGGGTCACTGAATTGCGATTAGCCCATGGCTGCCTGGAAAAGCTGTTCGCCGTGAGCCGGAGCAGAGAGTATTTAAATCTGCTCTTAAAGGGGAAGTGAGTCATTTTTCAGTGTTAAAATTCTTTCTCCTGTCCCAGTTTAATCAGGGTTTCTGTGGGTCTTACAGAGTCTTAATTCCAAAAATTAAGGCCTTAGAATTGGAGCAGAAAGTCTGGAATTCTTAAAGTCATGGCATTCGGTCTTGCATGAACATGCAAATGAATATATTTCTATATAATATAAGAATTTTGTGTCTTTTGTTTTCCAATGGAAATATCTTAACATCATTAAATCAAGATACATTTACCTGAGATGCAAAATAGAGATATGGAACCTTGTTATTTTGAGAAATTAAACAAAATTAAGTACGATTTGTGCTTTTAACCAGATCAAATTTGTCAAATTTTCTCTTCGAATTAAGTTGATTTTTTTTTTTAGGACATATGGCAGATATTTGACCTTTTTAATCATAAATTCACTTAAGTAAATTCCTGATAAAACAAGACTTTTTTTTAAGTCTTATGTCATTTTTGTATCTATTTTGATTTAAGTTTTTTTTGACATTTGCATTGTATGTACATATTCTAGTAAAGCTTGTTTTTTTGTAAAATGAATTTCAAACGAATGGAGATCCAAATGGAAGTTGTATTTTTAAACTTTTTGAGTACATATGGATGCATTGTGTTCCTTCCTTTTAATTTATTACTTAAATGTCCTTAAAAAGGTCTTAAAGTCCTAAACGTACCTTAAAAATGAAATACAAGTATATAATAAAATGACTTGTGCACATTTAAAAATACAGAATTCTTGTTCTTGTTTAGAATTCTTGTGTTCTGTTTCTTCTTGTGATTACAATTTTTTTAAATTTGCCATAACAATTATTAAGTGCATGTCTCACCAGTGCTTTTGCAATTTGGCTACAATCTAGAATGTTTTGTGGCAGACTTTGAATATAAAAGTGCAACTTTTGTCTTAAAGTGTGCATTAGGCTTATGCGATTCATATTTTAGGTTGACGTGCATGAGAGTAAACACTGGCTCTTTAGTGCTTCAAAAACATTGCTGTGTTTGTTTGAGTGACCCGACACATCGTCTTCAGGCATGTCGGGTGCACAAATAATAATATTCAACACATTTTACAGTAATGTGACACATTTTGAAGTGTAACAGATATTTAATGAGAAAAAACATGCAGTGAAGGGATGGACCTTTTTCACAGACTGTGATGATGTTTTCCACAGTTATTAACATTGTAAATCTAGCAAGTTTTTTTTATACCAATAGCAGCTAATGAATCGGAAGTCTTGCACATTTAGATAAAACCGCTTACTTTGGGCTGTAAAATAAGGTGGTTGGAAGTTTACGTCTGCTTCTAGGAGCCTAGGAAATGTGAAAATTATCCATTTTATTGGTTGATGATTTTTTATTTACATGCAGTGAATGTATTAACCCTCTGGTGCTCCTCGTGTGCTGGTCAAACATGTCCACATCTTTTATTAAAATGAAATGAATGTACTATATTTTAGTTCGATAAATTTTTTTTTTATTTAACATTTAGAAATTTAGGGTATTTTATGAAACTAAATTATATCTGTGCAATAGTTGTAATCCATTTAACCGCTTTTTGAGCATAGACATGAACATGACATTTCCAAATTTAACTGTCATAAATTCTTCAGTGCTTTGGAGCACAAACTTAAGTTTTGATGTTTTTAAAGATAACAATTGGCAGATTATTGCTATGTAAGCTATAGAAGTTTAAATTCATTATGAAAAATGCACTAAAATATTATTTTCAAGTTTTATATGAAATATATAAATAACTATACTCTAAAAGTGCAAAAAAAGTCTAAATAAGGTGTGCTCCAAATTTGAGGTTGATATCGCAAAAAAACTTTGGGTGCAGTCCCATATGTTACCACTAGATGAAATTAGCTTCCCATTCGTTTCCAATGCAGTCAGTTTTTGCCTGTGGCTGTTTTTTTTTTTTTCAGGACCATTTAACTTTTTTAAATAATTTCCAAGTGCCATAACCTTTACCAAGTTTGGGACCATTCCGATAAACCAAAACATTTCAGTCAAAAATGACCAAAGAGCATTAAGAAAGTAAAAAGATTTCACGTTTTACGTTCGTTAAAAGACTAAGCTTTTGCTGCTGTCTTTTCTCCGGATGATTAAATGCAGGGTCCTCCCCAGTTGTCGTTTCTCCCCAAAAGTAGAAAAACAGTGGCATTTTTAGTGGCCTGAGAATTTGAGATGTTTCTGTTTCTTTTGTGATGGAGGAAAGGATAACGTATTAGATTTCTGGAGGAGAAGAAAGGGTGTGCAAGGAGCTATTTGAGGGATGACGCAAATGGAGATCCATAGAGACCAGGAGTACGTTTCTGTGCCATGGGCTTTTTTTGTTTTTAAGGGGGTCCTTTTCCCATGCAGCCCACTGGTGATACGAGGTTAGTAGGTGGGACTTTTCTGTCGGCTGGGGTTGATGATAAACCTCTTAAAGCAATGAGATGTGAAAAAAGCCAAGTGCTTGAGCTCACTTAAAGCAGACGATGTGGCCTGAAGGTAATGGTTTCCTGTCTGAAGTGGACCGTGCGCCGTCCCTCGCGGTTCTGCCCCGACCTGCAGTAGCCAGGCTGAGAGATTTTTAATCTACACCAGAGGGTTGTTTTCCTTCCTGCAGGCTTGCGTCTACGCTACTTCGCTCCCTCTCGCTCTAATTGGTCTCGTCTGCGCCGTCCGCTGCAGCAGACAGAGGGATCTTTGACGTCAACGTGCTGTATTTTGCTTGTAAGAGGCCTCGCGTCCAGCCGGCCCGTGCCAGGCCTGGAATGTGTAGCCTCAGCTGTCTTGCCTGGGAGGGTGGCTGCCAAAAACCTCATCCATTTTAAAAATGCTAGCAGTTTGACTCTTTCCAAACAAGCTAGGAAGAGCTGTGCTGTTTCCCCCTGCTTCGATCTGAACCAGGTGCGCAGCTGGCGCGAACAGAGAGAGTGAAAAAAAAACAAAAAAACAAATGACATTAACTGTTCTACATATGTCAATCCAAACGAACTGCAGGCCGGACACATGCCAGAAACCTCGAGCTGCTGTAAAAGTGTGTCATGAGAATACAAGCTGTTCAAAGGCTTCTGGAAATGTAGTGTTTTTGACTAAGTCGCATATTACAGTAAATGAGATGCCAAGAAGTGAGGACTGTGGTCTTTACTAGGGCTGGGCGATGCACATTGAGTAATCACAGTATATTTCTAATGATGTTGATGGTGATTATAAAATTAAACAATGCTGTGATGTACAAACATGCAAAAATGGCATTAAAGTTTGATTTATTTCTGTGAATCATACTTTAAATCAAACCCTGCTTCAGTTAATTTATTGCTATTTTTTACCATGTATTGTTTTACTAATGTGTATTAATTAAATTGATTAAATATTATTTTATTTTATCGTTAACCACTCTTTTTTTAAGTAAACATAACTAATCCATTTTATTAATTAAAGAGTTTACATCTAAATATATTGCTATTATTTACTATGTATTTTACTGTGTATAAATTAAATTGATAAAATATTTTTAAATATTTTATAGTTATAAAAATAAATGTTTTGTTTCTTCATTAATGAAACATTATAAATCCAGATTACTAATTAAATATATGATATTTAATTATGTTTTTGTTTACTATGTATTATTTTACTTATGAGTATAAATTAAATTTATTAAATAATTTTTTTTAGTTAATTTTAACTTACTAATCCAGTTGACTAATTAAAGATTTTTCATCTATTTGGCAACATTTACGGAATAATAAAAAATTAAAATATTTTATATTTACAAAAAAATGCATACATATTTGGTAAATATAAACTGAATCAACCAAATGCTGAAAAAAGATTCATTAATTTTTATTTCTATCTCCCAGTCATAGTGCGCACTCACTAGTGTTCTCAGTGGGTGTGTGTTTGTCACATGTATTTGAGCTGCTGAGAAGTGGCGTGTTATTTTAACCTGGGCTGGCCGGGCCCCAGCGCATCTCTCTCCAGGAGCTCCCCCACTGCTGCCCAGATGAGCGGCCGGCCCCAGACAAGGCCTGTCTTGTTAACTCACGCGGTGGCGTGTTTTAGTTTCGAAAATATGGATGGCAGATGGTTTAGTGATGGGGGAAGTTTCAGAGCTGAGCCAGTCATCGACAAAAACGGCATCTGTACATCTGTCTGTTTGTCAGACCGTCTCTCTCGCTCATTCTTGCGCTAGGGTTTACGTATTTGAGGGACGGTTTGCCTTTTTCTAAGTATATTTGAATTAGTGGGAAGCAAAGTTGCTCTGGACAGTTTATAGAACATTTGCTCAAAAAGATACAAGTCAACAAAGTAGTGTTGAACAATATTGATAATAATTAGAGTCATTTAGTGCAATTAATTTAACAATTATTTTTATATTAATATATAAAAGTATATTTTATATTATAATTGTTTAATATTTAAAAATAAGTTATATATAAATAGTATATATAATTGTTTTATTTTTTTTTTATATAATAAAAAAAGTTCCTTGGAAAAAAATATGTAAAAATATATACTTTTAAGATTAGTTGATCATTTGAATAAATAATAATAATAAATTATAATATAATAATAATAAAAAAATTATAAATAATAAATAATGTAAATATTAAAAAATTCTGTTTATAATTATAGTCCCTTTAGTTTTGATCAGTCAATAGCCTTAATTTGAAACCAATTTCTGTGAAAATTATTCTTAAATAATATATTATATAAATTGTCACATTGAATTTAATAATAAATTTTGTAGTGGTTTTACAGACTATTTGCATAGGTTAATTCTTATGTTTTATGAATATGGTCCTTTCAATAAACAATAAATTACAAAGAAACAAGAAAGTAACACGTTAAACATGTAATTTTGAAGTAGAAAGTCTAAAGTAGTATTTTCTTGTAAAACATACTACAATAATCTGTTTTGATTAGCAAAATAATTTTACAGTGTAGTTTTTACCAAGTTTTTATTATTATTATTATTATTATTATTTAAAATTTTCCATCTCCTCTCTATAAATTGCTTAATGTTTAGCTTATAAATATTTAGTAGAATCTGATAACATGAAACATTATAACAATCCTGTTTGTGTTTGTGAGTCTCTGGGAAAGCATCTTAAAAACCATGTGACATTACCTCATTAAAAGTGACTAATATCTTTGACCAAGGCACCGAACCCCTAACAGCTCCCTGGGCAATGCAGCATCATCTGCCCACTGCTCCGGGTGTGTGTTCACGGTGTGTGTGTGTTCACTTCTGTGTGTGCTCTTGGATGGGTTAAATGCAGATCACAAATTCAGAGTATGGGACACCATACTTGGCCACATGTCACTTCACTCACTCACTTAACACTTGAGTTCCCTGTTATCAAGACAAACGTGCATTCAAACCCCCTACGTATCCTGAGGGTACTCCTGACGCAAAAGTGTTTTGTGAGGCTTTGATAACAGCCGGCGTTTCGTTTTACCACCGGCCTCTCAGAGGAAACAATGAAACGGCAGCTGGAAGATTTTAACTGCAGCCAAGAAACAAACTTGCTTAGTTGACAAGTTGCTGCAGCTCGCACCTTAGCTGCCAACGCCAATCTTGATGGTTCTGTCTGCGTGTGTGTTTTGCCTATCAGATAATTGCCTGCGCAATTGTGACCGTTACAGCTGGAAGTGTTTTTCGGATGCTCGTTAGCCGGGTTAAGCACGTAACTACTAATAATGTGAAAGCGCGCAGTCACAGGTCCACCGTCAGAGCTCGCGTGAGAAACCAGCCCTGCTTTGCGTCAGGAGTTGACAGATACCGTGAGAACTGCTGCTGTCCGCTGCTAGATCTGACTATGATCACAGTAAAAACACAATAAGTGCACAGATCTGTTGATCAGTTAGGGAAGGTGCAGTAGGGGAAGGAATTCGGCATAAAACGAAGATTCATCTTTTTTTCTAAATACATGTAAATGGATCTAGTGTGGGTTTTGACATATCAAAATGTCTTCTCCAATCATCTAGTCTGCTTAAGCCACGCCTTTCTACTTTTGAGTGCCACACCCACACCTCAGCATCCTATCAACAACCACTACATAGAATTCAAGTCCCGCCCTACGTTTGTTCTTTTTTCAATAATCTGTTACACTCCAATCACAATACGGAAGAAAAGATCTGACGCTACTTCCGTTTCATTGCGGCGTTAAAACTTACTAAGCTACAAGCTGATCCTAAAGTACAGTACAGACAGCATTGTAGCATGAAGTAGCATTTAAACCCCGCACCTCCACTTTTGAGTGCCACACCAACATCTCAACATCCAATCAAAAACCGCTATATAAACAAGTCCCTACATTTTTTCTGATAATTACACAAGGATGTACGTCACAATACGGAAGGAAAGATCTGTTGCTAATTCCGTTTAATGGTGACATTAAGACTATAAGCTACAAGCTAATCCTAAGGTACAGTACAGACAAGTAGTTAGCTACATAAAAAAAAAAGCTAATTACATTGTATTTTTGTAAATAAATAACTATTAAATTATATAATTTATTTCTGCATTCAGAGCATTTATCTGGCACAAAAACAATGAGGATCTCAACAGCATTAAACACAGAAGTATCATTGTATCATATAGCATTTAATTAAATATTGTCCCCAATCGAAAATTAACCATGGTTTTACTACAAATTAATAAAAAATAATAATGGTTTTTGTAGTTTAACCATGGCAACCACAAATTAACCATGGTTTTGCTACACTAACCATAGCTTAACCATGTTATTTGTAGTAAAACTGTGGTCATACAAATACTAATCAATCTGCCAAAAAAAACATGGTTACACTTTTATTATAATAAAACCATGGGTAATTTTGGGTTTTGCTACTAAAAATGCACTCAAACTGCAGTGTCATGCTTCACTGTTAATTGTTGAGGGGAAGTACAAGTAAGTGTGTTACTAGGAAAAAAAAAAACTGTTTTTTAAAAAGCTAAGCTACTTTTATGCTACTACTGCCCAGAAAGTTTAGCTTAAATCAGTTTTTTCTCATAATACTAATGTATTTTCTGGGACAGATTTAACGTTAGGTTTTTTTGGCTTCTTTAACCCAGTTTTGCTTATACTAAGTGATTTTTTTGGTATGTATTGAAAGACCTTTGTACAAATTATTCTGTTTGTTTAAGGTTTTTCCCAAGGCTTGTTTCTGCTTGACACTTAACAGATAGTAAATATACATCTACTAAACACGGAAGACATTATAGCCGAAACAAAGCCAACATTGTTTTCATTTTCAATAAGTGCCATGCTTTAAAACGTTAAGCACACTTAGTAGCTGCTTATGTGTGTGCGTGTGCAGATACGCGCCGTTGTAATGTGCAGAATTGTTTCACAGGCTCACATGGATAAAGCCATTTATGTGTTTGCTTAGTTCGCTGTCATGCTGCTTTAACATTTTCATTAGAGGCGATTAAAAACATTATAGGGATTTTTATGCCACATCTCTTCCTGTTCTTCTCACTGGGAGGGAGAAAAGGAAAGAAAAGAGAGCGAGTGAAGATAGAGAGAAAGAGGGCATGTAGGGGTTCTGTGCTTCCTTCACAGATGTGATCCATCTGTACAGGACCTGCAAGAAACACTCCTACATCTCTTTAGCATTGAGAATGGGACAATTCTAGCCAAAATCTGTCCAAAAATCTTAGTTCCTGAGAAATTCACAGAATGCACAGTAAAACCAGTGATGATATTTACTTATTGGAAATGTAGACATGTTCATTCACTGATTGTCAGATGGTATTTTCATGTTTTTTCATGGTAATAAAGGAATAAAATGGTTACCATGGTTGTGGTAATGTGATTGTTATTTTAGTTACTTTTTTGTAATTAGATTGTGTAAAATACAGAATGCAAATTGGTCAACATTGGCTCATTGGAAATGTGCATCAATCTACATTTTTGCAAAGAAACATACTGATACAAATACCTATTTACCTGCATTTTCTAGCTGAAATCAACACTAGTGGTAGTAAAACACTAACAACTTTATTCCTTTTTACACAAATTTTGATTTCGGGTTAGATTATCGATTAATAAATACTTATTTTCACAACGTTCCATGCACAGTACAGTGTCATGACCTCAAAATAGTTTTGCCATAGTGTATGGTTTGTAAACAAATGCATTTTGATGTTTACATAACATTATTAGCTCTATATGAATGGCTTTTCTGACATGGTAAACATGCTAGGTTGCGCGCCTGGTGCAGCATTGCACGTGTGATACTGAGTGCTCAGATTTGAGTCCATGAAATAAGTCATGATAAAAGAGCTCAAAAACTCATAGAAGCAAGATAAAATGGCACGTTTGCTTCAGCAAATGCATTTTTATTTCAAGTTTTCTTTTGTTAACGCTATCAGTTAGGTTTAGTGTACAGTAGGTGGTATGTCATTTTCAAATGCAATAGAGCACTTTTACTAACTACTTGGTAAGAGCACTTTTAGCACCACTCACTAGACATGCATTTCCAAAGTCCTGCGATACATACAACCACCAATGTAATAAAACGTTGCCAGATTCAAGTTCATCTGTTTTGGATGAAACTGAACATTCCTTCATCGCCACTCACTGGACATTTCACTTCAAAAGTGTTGCAAATGTACAATAAAGTAATTTTGAAATGTTGTTTTTCCAATGAGTTTGAGTTTGAATCCCCTGAAGCATTTGTGTGTAATCTGAAGTGACGGATATGTTGGTGTGTTAAGTGTGTGTTTGTGAATCCTCAAGTAACGTTATGCTTTGCTAAAACAAAGTGTGCTCTCTGAGGCTGTGTGAGGCTGTGTGAGACGGTGTGCTGCAGGCGTTTGACCTGACGGAAGTGACCCCAAGCAGCAAGTGCTTCCTTGTTTTCCCTCAACCAGCATCAGTGGTCCTAATGCGTGTGGCACCTGCAGAGACGGGAATGTTCACTTTAGTCATTTACATCATATCTGAAGAGGTTATCCTGATCCTGAAGGCCAGAGGTGTACAAGTCTTGTGTTTTCAGGTTCTTTGACAAACATGGGTCCAGATGTTTGATCTTAGATCGGTATAGATCGGCACTTAGCACTTAATTCAAGAACCATGAAATTAGCGGTTGGGCCGTTGCGGTTATATGAATTTACATCTGAAGGGAATTGAATGTCTTCAGAAAAGTTTCAGTGGCTTTTACTTTTCAGCTTACCTTCATATGAAGCCTAATAATGTAAGTAACATTGTTGTATTTATGATTTTCCATAAGCGTCATCTACTGGCAGAGAGGGAATGCTGTTCTTTTGCACTTCCTTTACAACAAAGAACCCTGAAACACTGTTGGAAATTCAGCTTTGTATCACAGGAATAAATTACATTTTAAAATATATTCACATAAAAAAGTAATTTTTAGTAGTTATAATATTTAACAGTATTACAGTTTTTTTTTTTGTTATTAATTTAATCCAGCCTTGGTGAGCAGAGCAGAATATATATATATATATATATATATATATATATATATATATATATTATATATATATATATTTTATATTATATAATAATAAAACTTCTTACCAACCTGAAACTTTTCATAAGTAGTGTAGCAAACAACACTAATTGGTAATTCGCCCTTTAATCATTGTTCAATTTGATCACTAGTCATCATGACTCCCCTTATTCTACCGTACGTAACATCCTCAGTTCACCGTTATGTAACAGTAAAGACAGACTAGATGAGGAGAGTGTGTGAGTAAATGGCGTCCCATTCGCGATGCCTGCTTGGCACTCATATGACAGCTGGCACCTCAAATGTGGCAGCAGTGCAAAGGACCTCAGCTGCCGTCCTGCTCTTATGTCTCGCCGTTACGTAACAGGACGCTTCAGCGGGGAGGGAGGTTGACCTATTGGATGAGGGTCAGTTCTGTGAGACTGATTGACTAAATGCTGAAGTCATTTGTACCAACAGAGACATTGTCCTCATCTGTCCTGCATTAAACCACCCAAAAACCCAACCTGACCCAAGCCCCTGTTTTAATCATTGGTTTTTATATAACGATTGCTGTTGCATTGGTTTTCATCATCTTTAATGACATTTCAGATCTTTTATTTTACCTTCAGAGTTTCATGTGATCAGTTCATTGTACGAATGAATATATGATTCATTTGGATCCAAAGAAATGTAAAATCAAATGATGCATGGCTAATTACTGTAGAGTGATTGTTTAAGATAGTCACAGCAACCCTCTTTTTATCTTCAGATGGAAACAAATAAAAGCTTTATTTCATCTTTCCTCTTATCAGATTGCTAATGTTACAAACCCAATTCCAAAAAAGTTGGGACACTGAACAAATTGTGAATAAAAACAGAATGCAATGATGTGGAAGTTTCAAATTTCAATATTTTATTCAGAATACAACATAGATGACATATCAAATGTTTAAACTGAGAAAATGGATTTTAAGGGAGAAATAAGTTGATTTTAAATTTCATGGCATCAATACATCTCAAAAAAGTTGGGACAAGGCCATGTTTACCACTGTGTGGCATCCCCTCTTCTTTTTATAACAGTCTGCAAACGTCTGGGGACTGAGGAGACAGGTTGCTCAAGTTTAGGAATAGGAATGTTGTCCCATTCTTGTCTAATACAGGCTTCTAGTTGCTCAACTGTCTTAGGTCTTCTTTGTCGCATCTTTCTCTTTATGATGCGCCAAATGTTTTCTATGTGTGAAAGATCTGGACTGCAGGCTGGACATTTCAGTACCCGGATCCTTCTTCTACGTAGCTGTCTGGATGGGAGAATATGTTGTTCTAGAACTTGGATATACCTTTCAGCATTGATGGTGCCTTTCCAGATGTGTAAGCTGCCCATGCCACACGCACTCATGCAACCCCATACCATCAGAGATGCAGGCTTCTGAACTGAGCGCTGATAACAACTTGGGTTGTCCTTGTCCTCTTTAGTCCGGATGACATGGCGTCCCAGTTTTCCAAAAAGAACTTCAAATTTTGATTCGTCTGACCACAGAAACAGTTTTTTCACTTTGCCACAGTCCATTTTAAATGAGTCCTTGGCCCAGAGAAAACGCCTGCGCTTCTGGATCATGTTTAGATATGGCTTCTTTTTTGACCTATAGAGTTTTTAGCCGGCAACGGCGAATAGGCACGGTGGATTGTGTTCACACGACAATGTTTTCTGGAAGTATTCCTGAGCCCATGTTGTGATTTCCATTACAGTAGCATTCCTGAATGTGATGCAGTGCCATCTAAGGGCCCAAAGATCACAGGCATCCAGTATGGTTTTCCAGCCTTGACCCTTACGCACAGAGATTGTTCCAGATTCTCTGAATCTTTGGATGATATTATCCACTGTAGATGATGATAACTTCAAACTCTTTGCAGTTTTTCTCTGAGAAACTCCTTTCTGATATTGCTTCACTATTTTTGGCCGCAGCATTGGGGGAATTGGTGATCCTCTGCCCATCTTGACTTCTGAGAGAAACACTGCCACTCTGAGAGGCTCTTTTTATAAACCAATCATGTTGCCAATTGACCTAATAACGAGTCCTCCAGCTGTTCCTTATATGTACATTTAACTTTTCCGGCCTCTTATTGCTACATGTCCCAACTTTTTTGGAATGTGTAGCTCTCATGAAATCCAAAATGAGCCAATATTTGGCATGACATTTCAAAATGTCTCACTTTCAACATTTGATATGTTATCTATATTCTATTGTGAATAAAAAATAAATTTATGAGATTTGTAACTTATTCCATTCCTTTTTTACTCACAATTTGTACAGTGTCCCAACTTTTTAGGAATCGGGTTTGTATTTATACACACACCACCATTCAAAAGATTGGAGTCATATATCTGCAAGGATGCATTAATTTGATAAAAAGTGACAGTGAAAACATTTATAATGTTACAAAAGATTTCTATTTTAAACAAATGCTGTTCTTTTGAAATTTCTGTTCATCAAAGATGTTTTCACAAAAAATATGAAGCAGCACAACATTCAACATTCAACATTGATAATAATTAGAAATGTTTCTTGTTCAGAAAATCAGCATATTAGAATGATTTGTGAAGGATCATGTGACACTGAAGACTGGAGTAATGCTGAAAATGTAATCACATGAATAAATTACATTTGAAAATATATTCAAATATAAAAGTTATTTTAAATTATGTCACAATTTGTACTGTTTTTTTTCTTCTATCAAATAAATGCAGCCTCACTGATCATAAGATACTTTTTTTTTTTTTTTTCAAAAAAATTAAAAAATCTTACCAACCCCAAACTTTTGAATGGTAGTCTGTCACCTACAATGTGTTTTTATACTCTAATAAACCATAGTTTCTGCATGAAGACTATAGTTACTAGCTATTCTGGTGTTATTGACCCAAAGATTTTCAAAGCTTCTTCCATGATTTATCTACTAAGTCAAGCATCACTCTTAACTTTGGTTTGTATTAAACTTTGTCATGTAACTCGTCCTGCACTGTTTGCGCTCCAGACATGAATGATTCCTCAAATCACACTCAGTCATTCTCCATGTATTCCTTCATGCATCTCATGTCGTACTCGGAGAGCTAAACTCGGCTGTCTCTCGACCCCAACCCGTGAAGCAGCACATCTGACATTTCAAACAAACCAGGCAGGCCATGCAGCAGACTGCTTCGTCAAATAAACAGAGCAGATCCTGCTCGCGCTGGTTTGCGGCTGAGCTGGAAAGCTTCTCTCAGGGTTATGCTGTTGATGAACAGATGTGTCCAGGTGTTCTCACTCTCCGGTCTGCGCTAATGGCTGTCATGAGACTTTGTGCAACCGATGTCCCTGATCACAAGGGCTAATGGACTCACCTCTGGTGTGTGTGCCGGTAAACAGAGGATAGTGCAGAACAGCATGCTATTCTTACTATTTCTGCACTATAAAGTGTTGTGTATACTAATTTTCTGTGTGCATAGCATTTTATGACCTATATTTACTTAAATCTCACAATGCAATGTGCTAATCTTGACCTTTTGTTCCATTTGACTATGATCTGAAAGCAATATCAACCACAATTTTAGTTGTAATTTAGTTTTTTAGTTTTTTTCATTTATTGTATTGTATTTTTATGTTATATTTATTTCCTGGTTAATTTGCTGAATTAAGCATGCACAGACTTCTGTAAAGTGGTTTGGTTAATTTGCTGAATTAAGCATGCACAGACTTCTGTAAAGTTTTTGTTTGTTGTGTGTGTGTGTGTTTGTTTTGTTGAATTGTAATTTATAATATGTATAAAACATCATCTCAAGCTATAGAGCTTAATTTCAAGGCTCTTTCCAAGTAGTTAGTAAATTGGTCTGAATCAAAATGATCTGTTTTCCGGTAACCACAAACATCTGGAAAGGTCGTGGAAAAGTCATGGAAAGGAATTGTTTAAATGTGGGAACACTTCATATGGCATAGTGTTTCTCATACTAGTTTTAAAAAGTACTAAACACAATAAAAAAATGCTTTTTAAATCACAAATATTGTTAAAATATTGCTTTTTAAATTAATTACAGTTTTAATTTAATCTATATTCAAATTTATTGTTAAAAGAGAGGTTTGTTTATATATATATATATATGGCTGTTAGCATTGATTTTTGGAGTGATAAAAGAGATCCAAAATCTCTTTTGCAAAAACTTTTAACTCTAAGATTTCAACAAAACCAAACAAGAATTTTGAACCTGTCTTTATCCCGTGTTCCGATTTCTGTTCTGGAAATGTATCTAAAATTAATGCATATTTAATGAGATAATGCATCATTTCATAAACTTGTAATATGAGAAATGTTTGCAATTCTTAATGCAGTCAGCTGTGCAAGTATTGTGATATTTTGTAGTTAAATGTTTCACACTATTGCCTACCCTAAAAGAATAATAAATAATAAACAGGAAAAAAAATACATAATCCAGCATTCAGTATGTGATACAGTAGTCCATTCTGCAGTGAAAGTAGCTTTATTACTTTCTTTGTACTTTATTTTGATGTTTGTTTTACCCCCTTCTCTCTAATAGAGTAACTGTGTATAAACACATACATTGGAAAATGGATTTCTCTGGAAGTGTTCATCTGTGTCACAGATGAGAGGGTGCAGTGAGTGTATGACGCTGGTTGGAGCCATTAAAGCGATGTAAACACACACACACACACACACACCTCTGAGAGCCCCAGTGGTTCTGTTTGGCAGCGCTGGGATCGTATCATTAGCCGGGCTCTCAGGGTACATAAGGGCCTGTGTTAATGTCAGAATGGGCCGCTGGGCATGATAGCCCCATTCACTCTCAGGACTGTCCATTCAGCACTAAGCACTCTCTCTCTCTCTCTCTCTCTCTCTCTCTCTCTCTCTCTCTCGTCCACCACAAAGTCTCTTATTGGATTAGGTTGTTGTGGTAAGGAAGGCACTGGGTGCGTATTTAAATTAGAAACGATTCCCCTTCGTTCTAGGAAATTAACTTTTTTGTGGCTTGTTTGTTGTTCTTGCTGACACTGATTTTTCCTGCTCCATTTTTTTGCATCTTTTTGACACGAACCTCCATTTGCATCCCATTTTGTGACTCATTCCAACACGAAAAAAAGACTATGAATTATTTTAATTTGTATTGCATGTATTAGAAAACAACTAGAAGGCTTTGTGGGTATGTCATGGTAATCCAAAATGACAAAAACACCCCAGTCGGTTGCACCAGATGTAATCTACTGCAAATTTAGACTAGCAATAGATTACAATTTATGGACTACCAAATATTTTTTGTTAACATTAAACTTAGTTAAAACATAACTCTACGTATAAACTAAATATTTATGGAAGCCTTCGACTTATTTGGATAAATGTAGCATTACATAACTTGCTCACCAATGGATGCTCTGCAGTGAATGGGTGCCGTCAGAATGAGAGTCCAAACAGCTGATAAAAACACCACAATAATCCACAAGTAATCCACACCAGCAATCAACGTCTTGTGAGGACAGAAGCTACATGTTTGTAAGAAACAAATCCATCATCAAAACATTTTTAAATAAAATACGAGTCCCTAATCCATAATTTGTCTGAATCAGATCAAGCTCTGTTCACAAGCCAAAATGGCTCTAAACAAATGTGTCTGGATTTTGATGTGAGAAACAACAGGAGATGGACTTTTTCAATGGTGGAAGCATTATTATGAATTATGGACTCATATTTTGGTCAGAAGCGACTAGTTAAAGTTAAAACCTATTTGATGGATTTTTTTTCTTAAAAACATGTAGTTTTTCACTTTAAAAGACATTAATTGGTGGACTGGAGTGGTGTGGATTACTTGTGGATTATTGTGGTGTTTTTACAAGCTGTTTGGACTCTCATTCTGACGGCACCCATTCACTGCAGAGCATCCATTGGTGAGCAAGTGATGTAATGCTACATTTCTCCAAATCTATTCTGATGAATACACAAACACTAATTGTGAGATAAAACCACAGATATACTGAAAAATGATAGAAACATTATCAAAACATTTGCAGTTTTCAGTGAAGTTGTGGTTTTGCTGCTTTAGTGTGCAGGACTTTTTGTATTATTGACCTGTATTGAACACAATACAGGTTTTAAGAAGTAAATAGGGCCAATTCGGATTTTATTTTGACTTTAAAAGCAGCCTGCACCATTCACAGACAGTGTGCATGCTGCAC